>NC_138864.1:44817361-45071028 GCF_965194805.1 Balaenoptera borealis | reverse complement strand
CACCACTTCCATTAAGGCTCTGTTTCCCTAGTAACCAAATATGGTAAAGGGGAAATGCTGCCACCTTGTGGCCGTTTCCTGCAAGAACAGCTTTAAACTCACAGCTAATGGTCACGTAACATTCCCAAGGACTCAGGGCTGTAAAGGACACCTGCCCTAAAAAATTGTGCTGAAGGAGGGAATGGACAAAACAATTCAAAACAGGCAAATGTTTCAAGAAGAGAGTATGAAGAGTTAAGTTTTACTCACGCTCTTTTAAAAAAAAAAGGAAAATGGATAAAAGCTCAACCTCAGGGAGTGTTAGACCCATGCAATCTAATCTACAAAAAGTTTCAACTTACACCAGTCGACTGAACATGAGCAAAAAGTCTACAAACAATAAATGCTGAAGGGGTTTTAGGGAACTGTGTACCCTCTACCTGCTGGTGAGACGTGAAGGGGTAACAGCCAATAATGAGAACAGAAAGGAGCTGTGTTTAAAAGTAAAACTGCAGGCACCATTCAATGCAGCAGGCGCACCATTGGACCTCTCACCTGAGAAGACAAGAATCGAGAAGACACAGGCCGCAAAAGCTGCAGTGCAGCCTTATTCACAATAGCCAAGACAGTGGAGCAATCAAAATGTCCAACAACAGGTGAATGGATAAAGAAGAAGTGGTCCATGTACACAATGGAATAATAGCCATGGAAAACAATGAACCACTGCTCTCTGAGGCACCACAAATGAGTCTGGAGATAATCACGAAACATGAGGTAAGTCGGAAAGCAAAAGACCTATATTCTATGATATCCCTTATAGGCGTTATCTAATAACTGACACAAAGGAACATATTTCCACAGAGAAAGACACTCACAGACTTAGAAAACAAACTATGCTCATCTAAAAGGAAAGGTGGGGGGAGTGGATAAATTAAGATTAGTGTTACTATATGTATACAAACACATATTATATCCATATCTCAAAAAGACCAACCATATAGCAAGGGAGGTCTGCGGAACCGTCAGTAACATTTTACATGGGAAGAGGATCTGTACTTGAATAGACATCTATAATGTACAAACGAACCAGATGGTGTACACCTAGGACAAACAATATTCTAAGCTTTACCCCAATTAAAAAAAAATTTTAAAACCAAGAAGAAATAATGAGATATATACTTATGGGGCTTTCTCCATGCACATTCCAATGTAATTTACAAACTAGGAACACGACTTCCAGAAAGGCTCTGCTGCCCTAGTACCCAGATATGGGAATGGAGATATGCTGCCTGCTTGAGGCCACTTCCCACAACAGCAGATTTAAACCCATTGCTAAAGGTCACTAAATATTCACCAAACTTGCAGTTCGGTAAAAGACACCTGCTTTCTAAAAAAATTCTGGAGTGGAAAATCGACCAAAAATTTCAAAAGAGGGCAACCTTCCAAGAACACAATTTCAAGAGTTCTATTGTACTCCCAATTGTTTCCTTTTTTTTTAACAGAAAAGAAAACGGTGGAGAAAAATGATGAGTTTTACGAATTTTCAAAGACATGCAAACCCAAATTACAAAAACCTATCAGCTCACAGCAGCCAGAAGGGCCATTAGCATAAATGCTGCAAACAATATATGCTGAAGCGATTGTGGAGAAATGCGTACCCTGGATTCTAAGGGGGACGTGGTAAGAGCCACTAATGAAAACACAAAGAAGGTGCTTTGAAAAGGGAAACACGGTGCTACCAGTCAATCAATCACACCCACTGCTGGGCCTATCACCTGAGAAAAAATGAGAATCGAAAAGTCACAGCCTGGCAATCCTGCACTCCAACAATATTTACCATAGCCAACACTTGGAAGCAATGAAAATGTCCATCAACCGAGGAATGCACAAAGTAGAAGTGGTCCACGTACACAGTGGAAAATTACTCCAATAAAAAATAAAAATTAAATGTAAAAATCCAACAAAAGTAAGGAGACATCAGCTTGTGTGGGTTTGTCCGGGCACACTCCACTCTAATTTATAACCGAGAAACACCACAGGCCGCAAGGGCTTTTCCCTAGTTACCAGGGTGGGGGACATAGAAAGGCTGCCGCCCTCTGGCAGTTACCTGCAAAAGCAGCTTTAAAGCCTGTGCTAATGGTCACTTCATAGGAACAAGTACTGCAGAACTGTAAATGAAACAGGCCCTCAAAATGTCTTGAGGGAGGTAAAGGCCAAAACATTTCAAAATGTGACACATACTTAAAGAGAACACTTTGAAGAACTAAGGGGTAATCACAGCTTGAAAAATAGCAAAGGACATGCCTTAAAGCTCAATTTCAACAGATTATGTGGCACATTCGAATTCAACCACAGAGAGGTATCAGCTCACACTTGTCAGAATAACCATCAGCAAGAAAACTACAAACAATAAATGCTGGAAGTGTTGTGGAGAAATGCATACCCTCAACTTCAAAGGGGACGTAACTTGGAAAGGGCCACGAATGAGAACAGAATGGAGGTGCCTTAAAAAGGTAAACATTGAGCTACTATATGATCCAGCAGGCCCACTCCTCGACGTAAAACCTAAGAAGAGAGAATTGGAAAGACACAGGCAGGCAAATCTGCACTGCACAGTATTACAATAGCCAAGATATGGAAGTAACCAAAAAGTCCACCAACAGATGGATGGACAAAGAAGAACTCCTCCATGTACAGATGGAATATTCGCTAGTGAAAAAAATGAAACAATGCCGTTTGCAGCACCATAGATGAGTCTAGACGTAATCACGCCACGTGTAGTAAGTGAGAAAGCAAAAGACACATATCCTATCATATCACTTTTAAGAGTTACTTAAAAATTGATACCAATGAAGATATTTCCACAGAGAAAGGCAATCACAGATTCATTAAAAAACTTATGGTTCACCAAATAGAAAGGGATGAGGATTGGATACATTGCCACATTGGGGTTAACAGAGATATACAAACCATGTGAAATATATAACCACCAAAGACGTACGGAAGACCAGGAGAAGACTACTCAACATTGTGTCATAACCTACATGGGAAAAGGATGCGAGGAACAATAGATACATGTATATGTGTGAAAGAACCACATCTTGCACACCTAGAACAAACAAACCATTGTAATCATATTTACTGGGATAAAAAATAAAAAGTAAACTACAAATATGAACAAGAAGTAATGAGACATAAACTTAAAGGGCTTTTCCCTGGCACATTCCATTCTAATTTACAACCTACAACACCACTTCCATTAAGGCTCTGTTTCCCTAGTAACCAAATATGGTAAAGGGGAAATGCTGCCACCTTGTGGCCGTTTCCTGCAAGAACAGCTTTAAACTCACAGCTAATGGTCACGTAACATTCCCAAGGACTCAGGGCTGTAAAGGACACCTGCCCTAAAAAATTGTGCTGAAGGAGGGAATGGACAAAACAATTCAAAACAGGCAAATGTTTCAAGAAGAGAGTATGAAGAGTTAAGTTTTACTCACGCTCTTTTAAAAAAAAAAGGAAAATGGATAAAAGCTCAACCTCAGGGAGTGTTAGACCCATGCAATCTAATCTACAAAAAGTTTCAACTTACACCAGTCGACTGAACATGAGCAAAAAGTCTACAAACAATAAATGCTGAAGGGGTTTTAGGGAACTGTGTACCCTCTACCTGCTGGTGAGACGTGAAGGGGTAACAGCCAATAATGAGAACAGAAAGGAGCTGTGTTTAAAAGTAAAACTGCAGGCACCATTCAATGCAGCAGGCGCACCATTGGACCTCTCACCTGAGAAGACAAGAATCGAGAAGACACAGGCCGCAAAAGCTGCAGTGCAGCCTTATTCACAATAGCCAAGACAGTGGAGCAATCAAAATGTCCAACAACAGGTGAATGGATAAAGAAGAAGTGGTCCATGTACACAATGGAATAATAGCCATGGAAAACAATGAACCACTGCTCTCTGAGGCACCACAAATGAGTCTGGAGATAATCACGAAACATGAGGTAAGTCGGAAAGCAAAAGACCTATATTCTATGATATCCCTTATAGGCGTTATCTAATAACTGACACAAAGGAACATATTTCCACAGAGAAAGACACTCACAGACTTAGAAAACAAACTATGCTCATCTAAAAGGAAAGGTGGGGGGAGTGGATAAATTAAGATTAGTGTTACTATATGTATACAAACACATATTATATCCATATCTCAAAAAGACCAACCATATAGCAAGGGAGGTCTGCGGAACCGTCAGTAACATTTTACATGGGAAGAGGATCTGTACTTGAATAGACATCTATAATGTACAAACGAACCAGATGGTGTACACCTAGGACAAACAATATTCTAAGCTTTACCCCAATTAAAAAAAAATTTTAAAACCAAGAAGAAATAATGAGACATATACTTATGGGGCTTTCTCCATGCACATTCCAATGTAATTTACAAACTAGGAACACGACTTCCAGAAAGGCTCTGCTGCCCTAGTACCCAGATATGGGAATGGAGATATGCTGCCTGCTTGAGGCCACTTCCCACAACAGCAGATTTAAACCCATTGCTAAAGGTCACTAAATATTCACCAAACTTGCAGTTCGGTAAAAGACACCTGCTTTCTAAAAAAATTCTGGAGTGGAAAATCGACCAAAAATTTCAAAAGAGGGCAACCTTCCAAGAACACAATTTCAAGAGTTCTATTGTACTCCCAATTGTTTCCTTTTTTTTTTAACAGAAAAGAAAACGGTGGAGAAAAATGATGAGTTTTACGAATTTTCAAAGACATGCAAACCCAAATTACAAAAACCTATCAGCTCACAGCAGCCAGAAGGGCCATTAGCATAAATGCTGCAAACAATATATGCTGAAGCGATTGTGGAGAAATGCGTACCCTCGATTCTAAGGGGGACGTGGTAAGAGCCACTAATGAAAACACAAAGAAGGTGCTTTGAAAAGGGAAACACGGTGCTACCAGTCAATCAATCACACCCACTGCTGGGCCTATCACCTGAGAAAAAATGAGAATCGAAAAGTCACAGCCTGGCAATCCTGCACTCCAACAATATTTACCATAGCCAACACTTGGAAGCAATGAAAATGTCCATCAACCGAGGAATGCACAAAGTAGAAGTGGTCCACGTACACAGTGGAAAATTACTCCAATAAAAAATAAAAATTAAATGTAAAAATCCAACAAAAGTAAGGAGACATCAGCTTGTGTGGGTTTGTCCGGGCACACTCCACTCTAATTTATAACCGAGAAACACCACAGGCCGCAAGGGCTTTTCCCTAGTTACCAGGGTGGGGGACATAGAAAGGCTGCCGCCCTCTGGCAGTTACCTGCAAAAGCAGCTTTAAAGCCTGTGCTAATGGTCACTTCATAGGAACAAGTACTGCAGAACTGTAAATGAAACAGGCCCTCAAAATGTCTTGAGGGAGGTAAAGGCCAAAACATTTCAAAATGTGACACATACTTAAAGAGAACACTTTGAAGAACTAAGGGGTAATCACAGCTTGAAAAATAGCAAAGGACATGCCTTAAAGCTCAATTTCAACAGATTATGTGGCACATTCGAATTCAACCACAGAGAGGTATCAGCTCACACTTGTCAGAATAACCATCAGCAAGAAAACTACAAACAATAAATGCTGGAAGTGTTGTGGAGAAATGCATACCCTCAACTTCAAAGGGGACGTAACTTGGAAAGGGCCACGAATGAGAACAGAATGGAGGTGCCTTAAAAAGGTAAACATTGAGCTACTATATGATCCAGCAGGCCCACTCCTCGACGTAAAACCTAAGAAGAGAGAATTGGAAAGACACAGGCAGGCAAATCTGCACTGCACAGTATTACAATAGCCAAGATATGGAAGTAACCGAAAAGTCCACCAACAGATGGATGGACAAAGAAGAACTCCTCCATGTACAGATGGAATATTCGCTAGTGAAAAAAATGAAACAATGCCGTTTGCAGCACCATAGATGAGTCTAGACGTAATCACGCCACGTGTAGTAAGTGAGAAAGCAAAAGACACATATCCTATCATATCACTTGTAAGAGTTACTTAAAAATTGATACCAATGAAGATATTTCCACAGAGAAAGGCAATCACAGATTCATTAAAAAACTTATGGTTCACCAAATAGAAAGGGATGAGGATTGGATACATTGCCACATTGGGGTTAACAGAGATATACAAACCATGTGAAATATATAACCACCAAAGACGTACGGAAGACCAGGAGAAGACTACTCAACATTGTGTCATAACCTACATGGGAAAAGGATGCGAGGAACAATAGATACATGTATATGTGTGAAAGAACCACATCTTGCACACCTAGAACAAACAAACCATTGTAATCATATTTACTGGGATAAAAAATAAAAAGTAAACTACAAATATGAACAAGAAGTAATGAGACATAAACTTAAAGGGCTTTTCCCTGGCACATTCCATTCTAATTTACAACCTACAACACCACTTCCATTAAGGCTCTGTTTCCCTAGTAACCAAATATGGTAAAGGGGAAATGCTGCCACCTTGTGGCCGTTTCCTGCAAGAACAGCTTTAAACTCACAGCTAATGGTCACGTAACATTCCCAAGGACTCAGGGCTGTAAAGGACACCTGCCCTAAAAAATTGTGCTGAAGGAGGGAATGGACAAAACAATTCAAAACAGGCAAATGTTTCAAGAAGAGAGTATGAAGAGTTAAGTTTTACTCACGCTCTTTTAAAAAAAAAAGGAAAATGGATAAAAGCTCAACCTCAGGGAGTGTTAGACCCATGCAATCTAATCTACAAAAAGTTTCAACTTACACCAGTCGACTGAACATGAGCAAAAAGTCTACAAACAATAAATGCTGAAGGGGTTTTAGGGAACTGTGTACCCTCTACCTGCTGGTGAGACGTAAAGGGGTAACAGCCAATAATGAGAACAGAAAGGAGCTGTGTTTAAAAGTAAAACTGCAGGCACCATTCAATGCAGCAGGCGCACCATTGGACCTCTCACCTGAGAAGACAAGAATCGAGAAGACACAGGCCGCAAAAGCTGCAGTGCAGCCTTATTCACAATAGCCAAGACAGTGGAGCAATCAAAATGTCCAACAACAGGTGAATGGATAAAGAAGAAGTGGTCCATGTACACAATGGAATAATAGCCATGGAAAACAATGAACCACTGCTCTCTGAGGCACCACAAATGAGTCTGGAGATAATCACGAAACATGAGGTAAGTCGGAAAGCAAAAGACCTATATTCTATGATATCCCTTATAGGCGTTATCTAATAACTGACACAAAGGAACATATTTCCACAGAGAAAGACACTCACAGACTTAGAAAACAAACTATGCTCATCTAAAAGGAAAGGTGGGGGGAGTGGATAAATTAAGATTAGTGTTACTATATGTATACAAACACATATTATATCCATATCTCAAAAAGACCAACCATATAGCAAGGGAGGTCTGCGGAACCGTCAGTAACATTTTACATGGGAAGAGGATCTGTACTTGAATAGACATCTATAATGTACAAACGAACCAGATGGTGTACACCTAGGACAAACAATATTCTAAGCTTTACCCCAATTAAAAAAAAATTTTAAAACCAAGAAGAAATAATGAGACATATACTTATGGGGCTTTCTCCATGCACATTCCAATGTAATTTACAAACTAGGAACACGACTTCCAGAAAGGCTCTGCTGCCCTAGTACCCAGATATGGGAATGGAGATATGCTGCCTGCTTGAGGCCACTTCCCACAACAGCAGCTTTAAACCCATTGCTAAAGGTCACTAAATATTCACCAAACTTGCAGTTCGGTAAAAGACACCTGCTTTCTAAAAAAATTCTGGAGTGGAAAATCGACCAAAAATTTCAAAAGAGGGCAACCTTCCAAGAACACAATTTCAAGAGTTCTATTGTACTCCCAATTGTTTCCTTTTTTTTTAACAGAAAAGAAAACGGTGGAGAAAAATGATGAGTTTTACGAATTTTCAAAGACATGCAAACCCAAATTACAAAAACCTATCAGCTCACAGCAGCCAGAAGGGCCATTAGCATAAATGCTGCAAACAATATATGCTGAAGCGATTGTGGAGAAATGCGTACCCTGGATTCTAAGGGGGACGTGGTAAGAGCCACTAATGAAAACACAAAGAAGGTGCTTTGAAAAGGGAAACACGGTGCTACCAGTCAATCAATCACACCCACTGCTGGGCCTATCACCTGAGAAAAAATGAGAATCGAAAAGTCACAGCCTGGCAATCCTGCACTCCAACAATATTTACCATAGCCAACACTTGGAAGCAATGAAAATGTCCATCAACCGAGGAATGCACAAAGTAGAAGTGGTCCACGTACACAGTGGAAAATTACTCCAATAAAAAATAAAAATTAAATGTAAAAATCCAACAAAAGTAAGGAGACATCAGCTTGTGTGGGTTTGTCCGGGCACACTCCACTCTAATTTATAACCGAGAAACACCACAGGCCGCAAGGGCTTTTCCCTAGTTACCAGGGTGGGGGACATAGAAAGGCTGCCGCCCTCTGGCAGTTACCTGCAAAAGCAGCTTTAAAGCCTGTGCTAATGGTCACTTCATAGGAACAAGTACTGCAGAACTGTAAATGAAACAGGCCCTCAAAATGTCTTGAGGGAGGTAAAGGCCAAAACATTTCAAAATGTGACACATACTTAAAGAGAACACTTTGAAGAACTAAGGGGTAATCACAGCTTGAAAAATAGCAAAGGACATGCCTTAAAGCTCAATTTCAACAGATTATGTGGCACATTCGAATTCAACCACAGAGAGGTATCAGCTCACACTTGTCAGAATAACCATCAGCAAGAAAACTACAAACAATAAATGCTGGAAGTGTTGTGGAGAAATGCATACCCTCAACTTCAAAGGGGACGTAACTTGGAAAGGGCCACGAATGAGAACAGAATGGAGGTGCCTTAAAAAGGTAAACATTGAGCTACTATATGATCCAGCAGGCCCACTCCTCGACGTAAAACCTAAGAAGAGAGAATTGGAAAGACACAGGCAGGCAAATCTGCACTGCACAGTATTACAATAGCCAAGATATGGAAGTAACCAAAAAGTCCACCAACAGATGGATGGACAAAGAAGAACTCCTCCATGTACAGATGGAATATTCGCTAGTGAAAAAAATGAAACAATGCCGTTTGCAGCACCATAGATGAGTCTAGACGTAATCACGCCACGTGTAGTAAGTGAGAAAGCAAAAGACACATATCCTATCATATCACTTTTAAGAGTTACTTAAAAATTGATACCAATGAAGATATTTCCACAGAGAAAGGCAATCACAGATTCATTAAAAAACTTATGGTTCACCAAATAGAAAGGGATGAGGATTGGATACATTGCCACATTGGGGTTAACAGAGATATACAAACCATGTGAAATATATAACCACCAAAGACGTACGGAAGACCAGGAGAAGACTACTCAACATTGTGTCATAACCTACATGGGAAAAGGATGCGAGGAACAATAGATACATGTATATGTGTGAAAGAACCACATCTTGCACACCTAGAACAAACAAACCATTGTAATCATATTTACTGGGATAAAAAATAAAAAGTAAACTACAAATATGAACAAGAAGTAATGAGACATAAACTTAAAGGGCTTTTCCCTGGCACATTCCATTCTAATTTACAACCTACAACACCACTTCCATTAAGGCTCTGTTTCCCTAGTAACCAAATATGGTAAAGGGGAAATGCTGCCACCTTGTGGCCGTTTCCTGCAAGAACAGCTTTAAACTCACAGCTAATGGTCACGTAACATTCCCAAGGACTCAGGGCTGTAAAGGACACCTGCCCTAAAAAATTGTGCTGAAGGAGGGAATGGACAAAACAATTCAAAACAGGCAAATGTTTCAAGAAGAGAGTATGAAGAGTTAAGTTTTACTCACGCTCTTTTAAAAAAAAAAGGAAAATGGATAAAAGCTCAACCTCAGGGAGTGTTAGACCCATGCAATCTAATCTACAAAAAGTTTCAACTTACACCAGTCGACTGAACATGAGCAAAAAGTCTACAAACAATAAATGCTGAAGGGGTTTTAGGGAACTGTGTACCCTCTACCTGCTGGTGAGACGTGAAGGGGTAACAGCCAATAATGAGAACAGAAAGGAGCTGTGTTTAAAAGTAAAACTGCAGGCACCATTCAATGCAGCAGGCGCACCATTGGACCTCTCACCTGAGAAGACAAGAATCGAGAAGACACAGGCCGCAAAAGCTGCAGTGCAGCCTTATTCACAATAGCCAAGACAGTGGAGCAATCAAAATGTCCAACAACAGGTGAATGGATAAAGAAGAAGTGGTCCATGTACACAATGGAATAATAGCCATGGAAAACAATGAACCACTGCTCTCTGAGGCACCACAAATGAGTCTGGAGATAATCACGAAACATGAGGTAAGTCGGAAAGCAAAAGACCTATATTCTATGATATCCCTTATAGGCGTTATCTAATAACTGACACAAAGGAACATATTTCCACAGAGAAAGACACTCACAGACTTAGAAAACAAACTATGCTCATCTAAAAGGAAAGGTGGGGGGAGTGGATAAATTAAGATTAGTGTTACTATATGTATACAAACACATATTATATCCATATCTCAAAAAGACCAACCATATAGCAAGGGAGGTCTGCGGAACCGTCAGTAACATTTTACATGGGAAGAGGATCTGTACTTGAATAGACATCTATAATGTACAAACGAACCAGATGGTGTACACCTAGGACAAACAATATTCTAAGCTTTACCCCAATTAAAAAAAAATTTTAAAACCAAGAAGAAATAATGAGACATATACTTATGGGGCTTTCTCCATGCACATTCCAATGTAATTTACAAACTAGGAACACGACTTCCAGAAAGGCTCTGCTGCCCTAGTACCCAGATATGGGAATGGAGATATGCTGCCTGCTTGAGGCCACTTCCCACAACAGCAGATTTAAACCCATTGCTAAAGGTCACTAAATATTCACCAAACTTGCAGTTCGGTAAAAGACACCTGCTTTCTAAAAAAATTCTGGAGTGGAAAATCGACCAAAAATTTCAAAAGAGGGCAACCTTCCAAGAACACAATTTCAAGAGTTCTATTGTACTCCCAATTGTTTCCTTTTTTTTTAACAGAAAAGAAAACGGTGGAGAAAAATGATGAGTTTTACGAATTTTCAAAGACATGCAAACCCAAATTACAAAAACCTATCAGCTCACAGCAGCCAGAAGGGCCATTAGCATAAATGCTGCAAACAATATATGCTGAAGCGATTGTGGAGAAATGCGTACCCTGGATTCTAAGGGGGACGTGGTAAGAGCCACTAATGAAAACACAAAGAAGGTGCTTTGAAAAGGGAAACACGGTGCTACCAGTCAATCAATCACACCCACTGCTGGGCCTATCACCTGAGAAAAAATGAGAATCGAAAAGTCACAGCCTGGCAATCCTGCACTCCAACAATATTTACCATAGCCAACACTTGGAAGCAATGAAAATGTCCATCAACCGAGGAATGCACAAAGTAGAAGTGGTCCACGTACACAGTGGAAAATTACTCCAATAAAAAATAAAAATTAAATGTAAAAATCCAACAAAAGTAAGGAGACATCAGCTTGTGTGGGTTTGTCCGGGCACACTCCACTCTAATTTATAACCGAGAAACACCACAGGCCGCAAGGGCTTTTCCCTAGTTACCAGGGTGGGGGACATAGAAAGGCTGCCGCCCTCTGGCAGTTACCTGCAAAAGCAGCTTTAAAGCCTGTGCTAATGGTCACTTCATAGGAACAAGTACTGCAGAACTGTAAATGAAACAGGCCCTCAAAATGTCTTGAGGGAGGTAAAGGCCAAAACATTTCAAAATGTGACACATACTTAAAGAGAACACTTTGAAGAACTAAGGGGTAATCACAGCTTGAAAAATAGCAAAGGACATGCCTTAAAGCTCAATTTCAACAGATTATGTGGCACATTCGAATTCAACCACAGAGAGGTATCAGCTCACACTTGTCAGAATAACCATCAGCAAGAAAACTACAAACAATAAATGCTGGAAGTGTTGTGGAGAAATGCATACCCTCAACTTCAAAGGGGACGTAACTTGGAAAGGGCCACGAATGAGAACAGAATGGAGGTGCCTTAAAAAGGTAAACATTGAGCTACTATATGATCCAGCAGGCCCACTCCTCGACGTAAAACCTAAGAAGAGAGAATTGGAAAGACACAGGCAGGCAAATCTGCACTGCACAGTATTACAATAGCCAAGATATGGAAGTAACCAAAAAGTCCACCAACAGATGGATGGACAAAGAAGAACTCCTCCATGTACAGATGGAATATTCGCTAGTGAAAAAAATGAAACAATGCCGTTTGCAGCACCATAGATGAGTCTAGACGTAATCACGCCACGTGTAGTAAGTGAGAAAGCAAAAGACACATATCCTATCATATCACTTTTAAGAGTTACTTAAAAATTGATACCAATGAAGATATTTCCACAGAGAAAGGCAATCACAGATTCATTAAAAAACTTATGGTTCACCAAATAGAAAGGGATGAGGATTGGATACATTGCCACATTGGGGTTAACAGAGATATACAAACCATGTGAAATATATAACCACCAAAGACGTACGGAAGACCAGGAGAAGACTACTCAACATTGTGTCATAACCTACATGGGAAAAGGATGCGAGGAACAATAGATACATGTATATGTGTGAAAGAACCACATCTTGCACACCTAGAACAAACAAACCATTGTAATCATATTTACTGGGATAAAAAATAAAAAGTAAACTACAAATATGAACAAGAAGTAATGAGACATAAACTTAAAGGGCTTTTCCCTGGCACATTCCATTCTAATTTACAACCTACAACACCACTTCCATTAAGGCTCTGTTTCCCTAGTAACCAAATATGGTAAAGGGGAAATGCTGCCACCTTGTGGCCGTTTCCTGCAAGAACAGCTTTAAACTCACAGCTAATGGTCACGTAACATTCCCAAGGACTCAGGGCTGTAAAGGACACCTGCCCTAAAAAATTGTGCTGAAGGAGGGAATGGACAAAACAATTCAAAACAGGCAAATGTTTCAAGAAGAGAGTATGAAGAGTTAAGTTTTACTCACGCTCTTTTAAAAAAAAAAGGAAAATGGATAAAAGCTCAACCTCAGGGAGTGTTAGACCCATGCAATCTAATCTACAAAAAGTTTCAACTTACACCAGTCGACTGAACATGAGCAAAAAGTCTACAAACAATAAATGCTGAAGGGGTTTTAGGGAACTGTGTACCCTCTACCTGCTGGTGAGACGTGAAGGGGTAACAGCCAATAATGAGAACAGAAAGGAGCTGTGTTTAAAAGTAAAACTGCAGGCACCATTCAATGCAGCAGGCGCACCATTGGACCTCTCACCTGAGAAGACAAGAATCGAGAAGACACAGGCCGCAAAAGCTGCAGTGCAGCCTTATTCACAATAGCCAAGACAGTGGAGCAATCAAAATGTCCAACAACAGGTGAATGGATAAAGAAGAAGTGGTCCATGTACACAATGGAATAATAGCCATGGAAAACAATGAACCACTGCTCTCTGAGGCACCACAAATGAGTCTGGAGATAATCACGAAACATGAGGTAAGTCGGAAAGCAAAAGACCTATATTCTATGATATCACTTATAGGCGTTATCTAATAACTGACACAAAGGAACATATTTCCACAGAGAAAGACACTCACAGACTTAGAAAACAAACTATGCTCATCTAAAAGGAAAGGTGGGGGGAGTGGATAAATTAAGATTAGTGTTACTATATGTATACAAACACATATTATATCCATATCTCAAAAAGACCAACCATATAGCAAGGGAGGTCTGCGGAACCGTCAGTAACATTTTACATGGGAAGAGGATCTGTACTTGAATAGACATCTATAATGTACAAACGAACCAGATGGTGTACACCTAGGACAAACAATATTCTAAGCTTTACCCCAATTAAAAAAAAATTTTAAAACCAAGAAGAAATAATGAGACATATACTTATGGGGCTTTCTCCATGCACATTCCAATGTAATTTACAAACTAGGAACACGACTTCCAGAAAGGCTCTGCTGCCCTAGTACCCAGATATGGGAATGGAGATATGCTGCCTGCTTGAGGCCACTTCCCACAACAGCAGATTTAAACCCATTGCTAAAGGTCACTAAATATTCACCAAACTTGCAGTTCGGTAAAAGACACCTGCTTTCTAAAAAAATTCTGGAGTGGAAAATCGACCAAAAATTTCAAAAGAGGGCAACCTTCCAAGAACACAATTTCAAGAGTTCTATTGTACTCCCAATTGTTTCCTTTTTTTTTTAACAGAAAAGAAAACGGTGGAGAAAAATGATGAGTTTTACGAATTTTCAAAGACATGCAAACCCAAATTACAAAAACCTATCAGCTCACAGCAGCCAGAAGGGCCATTAGCATAAATGCTGCAAACAATATATGCTGAAGCGATTGTGGAGAAATGCGTACCCTCGATTCTAAGGGGGACGTGGTAAGAGCCACTAATGAAAACACAAAGAAGGTGCTTTGAAAAGGGAAACACGGTGCTACCAGTCAATCAATCACACCCACTGCTGGGCCTATCACCTGAGAAAAAATGAGAATCGAAAAGTCACAGCCTGGCAATCCTGCACTCCAACAATATTTACCATAGCCAACACTTGGAAGCAATGAAAATGTCCATCAACCGAGGAATGCACAAAGTAGAAGTGGTCCACGTACACAGTGGAAAATTACTCCAATAAAAAATAAAAATTAAATGTAAAAATCCAACAAAAGTAAGGAGACATCAGCTTGTGTGGGTTTGTCCGGGCACACTCCACTCTAATTTATAACCGAGAAACACCACAGGCCGCAAGGGCTTTTCCCTAGTTACCAGGGTGGGGGACATAGAAAGGCTGCCGCCCTCTGGCAGTTACCTGCAAAAGCAGCTTTAAAGCCTGTGCTAATGGTCACTTCATAGGAACAAGTACTGCAGAACTGTAAATGAAACAGGCCCTCAAAATGTCTTGAGGGAGGTAAAGGCCAAAACATTTCAAAATGTGACACATACTTAAAGAGAACACTTTGAAGAACTAAGGGGTAATCACAGCTTGAAAAATAGCAAAGGACATGCCTTAAAGCTCAATTTCAACAGATTATGTGGCACATTCGAATTCAACCACAGAGAGGTATCAGCTCACACTTGTCAGAATAACCATCAGCAAGAAAACTACAAACAATAAATGCTGGAAGTGTTGTGGAGAAATGCATACCCTCAACTTCAAAGGGGACGTAACTTGGAAAGGGCCACGAATGAGAACAGAATGGAGGTGCCTTAAAAAGGTAAACATTGAGCTACTATATGATCCAGCAGGCCCACTCCTCGACGTAAAACCTAAGAAGAGAGAATTGGAAAGACACAGGCAGGCAAATCTGCACTGCACAGTATTACAATAGCCAAGATATGGAAGTAACCGAAAAGTCCACCAACAGATGGATGGACAAAGAAGAACTCCTCCATGTACAGATGGAATATTCGCTAGTGAAAAAAATGAAACAATGCCGTTTGCAGCACCATAGATGAGTCTAGACGTAATCACGCCACGTGTAGTAAGTGAGAAAGCAAAAGACACATATCCTATCATATCACTTTTAAGAGTTACTTAAAAATTGATACCAATGAAGATATTTCCACAGAGAAAGGCAATCACAGATTCATTAAAAAACTTATGGTTCACCAAATAGAAAGGGATGAGGATTGGATACATTGCCACATTGGGGTTAACAGAGATATACAAACCATGTGAAATATATAACCACCAAAGACGTACGGAAGACCAGGAGAAGACTACTCAACATTGTGTCATAACCTACATGGGAAAAGGATGCGAGGAACAATAGATACATGTATATGTGTGAAAGAACCACATCTTGCACACCTAGAACAAACAAACCATTGTAATCATATTTACTGGGATAAAAAATAAAAAGTAAACTACAAATATGAACAAGAAGTAATGAGACATAAACTTAAAGGGCTTTTCCCTGGCACATTCCATTCTAATTTACAACCTACAACACCACTTCCATTAAGGCTCTGTTTCCCTAGTAACCAAATTTGGTAAAGGGCAAATGCTGCCACCTTGTGGCCGTTTCCTGCAAGAACAGCTTTAAACTCACAGCTAATGGTCACGTAACATTCCCAAGGACTCAGGGCTGTAAAGGACACCTGCCCTAAAAAATTGTGCTGAAGGAGGGAATGGACAAAACAATTCAAAACAGGCAAATGTTTCAAGAAGAGAGTATGAAGAGTTAAGTTTTACTCACGCTCTTTTAAAAAAAAAAGGAAAATGGATAAAAGCTCAACCTCAGGGAGTGTTAGACCCATGCAATCTAATCTACAAAAAGTTTCAACTTACACCAGTCGACTGAACATGAGCAAAAAGTCTACAAACAATAAATGCTGAAGGGGTTTTAGGGAACTGTGTACCCTCTACCTGCTGGTGAGACGTGAAGGGGTAACAGCCAATAATGAGAACAGAAAGGAGCTGTGTTTAAAAGTAAAACTGCAGGCACCATTCAATGCAGCAGGCGCACCATTGGACCTCTCACCTGAGAAGACAAGAATCGAGAAGACACAGGCCGCAAAAGCTGCAGTGCAGCCTTATTCACAATAGCCAAGACAGTGGAGCAATCAAAATGTCCAACAACAGGTGAATGGATAAAGAAGAAGTGGTCCATGTACACAATGGAATAATAGCCATGGAAAACAATGAACCACTGCTCTCTGAGGCACCACAAATGAGTCTGGAGATAATCACGAAACATGAGGTAAGTCGGAAAGCAAAAGACCTATATTCTATGATATCCCTTATAGGCGTTATCTAATAACTGACACAAAGGAACATATTTCCACAGAGAAAGACACTCACAGACTTAGAAAACAAACTATGCTCATCTAAAAGGAAAGGTGGGGGGAGTGGATAAATTAAGATTAGTGTTACTATATGTATACAAACACATATTATATCCATATCTCAAAAAGACCAACCATATAGCAAGGGAGGTCTGCGGAACCGTCAGTAACATTTTACATGGGAAGAGGATCTGTACTTGAATAGACATCTATAATGTACAAACGAACCAGATGGTGTACACCTAGGACAAACAATATTCTAAGCTTTACCCCAATTAAAAAAAAATTTTAAAACCAAGAAGAAATAATGAGACATATACTTATGGGGCTTTCTCCATGCACATTCCAATGTAATTTACAAACTAGGAACACGACTTCCAGAAAGGCTCTGCTGCCCTAGTACCCAGATATGGGAATGGAGATATGCTGCCTGCTTGAGGCCACTTCCCACAACAGCAGATTTAAACCCATTGCTAAAGGTCACTAAATATTCACCAAACTTGCAGTTCGGTAAAAGACACCTGCTTTCTAAAAAAATTCTGGAGTGGAAAATCGACCAAAAATTTCAAAAGAGGGCAACCTTCCAAGAACACAATTTCAAGAGTTCTATTGTACTCCCAATTGTTTCCTTTTTTTTTTAACAGAAAAGAAAACGGTGGAGAAAAATGATGAGTTTTACGAATTTTCAAAGACATGCAAACCCAAATTACAAAAACCTATCAGCTCACAGCAGCCAGAAGGGCCATTAGCATAAATGCTGCAAACAATATATGCTGAAGCGATTGTGGAGAAATGCGTACCCTCGATTCTAAGGGGGACGTGGTAAGAGCCACTAATGAAAACACAAAGAAGGTGCTTTGAAAAGGGAAACACGGTGCTACCAGTCAATCAATCACACCCACTGCTGGGCCTATCACCTGAGAAAAAATGAGAATCGAAAAGTCACAGCCTGGCAATCCTGCACTCCAACAATATTTACCATAGCCAACACTTGGAAGCAATGAAAATGTCCATCAACCGAGGAATGCACAAAGTAGAAGTGGTCCACGTACACAGTGGAAAATTACTCCAATAAAAAATAAAAATTAAATGTAAAAATCCAACAAAAGTAAGGAGACATCAGCTTGTGTGGGTTTGTCCGGGCACACTCCACTCTAATTTATAACCGAGAAACACCACAGGCCGCAAGGGCTTTTCCCTAGTTACCAGGGTGGGGGACATAGAAAGGCTGCCGCCCTCTGGCAGTTACCTGCAAAAGCAGCTTTAAAGCCTGTGCTAATGGTCACTTCATAGGAACAAGTACTGCAGAACTGTAAATGAAACAGGCCCTCAAAATGTCTTGAGGGAGGTAAAGGCCAAAACATTTCAAAATGTGACACATACTTAAAGAGAACACTTTGAAGAACTAAGGGGTAATCACAGCTTGAAAAATAGCAAAGGACATGCCTTAAAGCTCAATTTCAACAGATTATGTGGCACATTCGAATTCAACCACAGAGAGGTATCAGCTCACACTTGTCAGAATAACCATCAGCAAGAAAACTACAAACAATAAATGCTGGAAGTGTTGTGGAGAAATGCATACCCTCAACTTCAAAGGGGACGTAACTTGGAAAGGGCCACGAATGAGAACAGAATGGAGGTGCCTTAAAAAGGTAAACATTGAGCTACTATATGATCCAGCAGGCCCACTCCTCGACGTAAAACCTAAGAAGAGAGAATTGGAAAGACACAGGCAGGCAAATCTGCACTGCACAGTATTACAATAGCCAAGATATGGAAGTAACCGAAAAGTCCACCAACAGATGGATGGACAAAGAAGAACTCCTCCATGTACAGATGGAATATTCGCTAGTGAAAAAAATGAAACAATGCCGTTTGCAGCACCATAGATGAGTCTAGACGTAATCACGCCACGTGTAGTAAGTGAGAAAGCAAAAGACACATATCCTATCATATCACTTTTAAGAGTTACTTAAAAATTGATACCAATGAAGATATTTCCACAGAGAAAGGCAATCACAGATTCATTAAAAAACTTATGGTTCACCAAATAGAAAGGGATGAGGATTGGATACATTGCCACATTGGGGTTAACAGAGATATACAAACCATGTGAAATATATAACCACCAAAGACGTACGGAAGACCAGGAGAAGACTACTCAACATTGTGTCATAACCTACATGGGAAAAGGATGCGAGGAACAATAGATACATGTATATGTGTGAAAGAACCACATCTTGCACACCTAGAACAAACAAACCATTGTAATCATATTTACTGGGATAAAAAATAAAAAGTAAACTACAAATATGAACAAGAAGTAATGAGACATAAACTTAAAGGGCTTTTCCCTGGCACATTCCATTCTAATTTACAACCTACAACACCACTTCCATTAAGGCTCTGTTTCCCTAGTAACCAAATTTGGTAAAGGGCAAATGCTGCCACCTTGTGGCCGTTTCCTGCAAGAACAGCTTTAAACTCACAGCTAATGGTCACGTAACATTCCCAAGGACTCAGGGCTGTAAAGGACACCTGCCCTAAAAAATTGTGCTGAAGGAGGGAATGGACAAAACAATTCAAAACAGGCAAATGTTTCAAGAAGAGAGTATGAAGAGTTAAGTTTTACTCACGCTCTTTTAAAAAAAAAAGGAAAATGGATAAAAGCTCAACCTCAGGGAGTGTTAGACCCATGCAATCTAATCTACAAAAAGTTTCAACTTACACCAGTCGACTGAACATGAGCAAAAAGTCTACAAACAATAAATGCTGAAGGGGTTTTAGGGAACTGTGTACCCTCTACCTGCTGGTGAGACGTGAAGGGGTAACAGCCAATAATGAGAACAGAAAGGAGCTGTGTTTAAAAGTAAAACTGCAGGCACCATTCAATGCAGCAGGCGCACCATTGGACCTCTCACCTGAGAAGACAAGAATCGAGAAGACACAGGCCGCAAAAGCTGCAGTGCAGCCTTATTCACAATAGCCAAGACAGTGGAGCAATCAAAATGTCCAACAACAGGTGAATGGATAAAGAAGAAGTGGTCCATGTACACAATGGAATAATAGCCATGGAAAACAATGAACCACTGCTCTCTGAGGCACCACAAATGAGTCTGGAGATAATCACGAAACATGAGGTAAGTCGGAAAGCAAAAGACCTATATTCTATGATATCCCTTATAGGCGTTATCTAATAACTGACACAAAGGAACATATTTCCACAGAGAAAGACACTCACAGACTTAGAAAACAAACTATGCTCATCTAAAAGGAAAGGTGGGGGGAGTGGATAAATTAAGATTAGTGTTACTATATGTATACAAACACATATTATATCCATATCTCAAAAAGACCAACCATATAGCAAGGGAGGTCTGCGGAACCGTCAGTAACATTTTACATGGGAAGAGGATCTGTACTTGAATAGACATCTATAATGTACAAACGAACCAGATGGTGTACACCTAGGACAAACAATATTCTAAGCTTTACCCCAATTAAAAAAAAATTTTAAAACCAAGAAGAAATAATGAGACATATACTTATGGGGCTTTCTCCATGCACATTCCAATGTAATTTACAAACTAGGAACACGACTTCCAGAAAGGCTCTGCTGCCCTAGTACCCAGATATGGGAATGGAGATATGCTGCCTGCTTGAGGCCACTTCCCACAACAGCAGATTTAAACCCATTGCTAAAGGTCACTAAATATTCACCAAACTTGCAGTTCGGTAAAAGACACCTGCTTTCTAAAAAAATTCTGGAGTGGAAAATCGACCAAAAATTTCAAAAGAGGGCAACCTTCCAAGAACACAATTTCAAGAGTTCTATTGTACTCCCAATTGTTTCCTTTTTTTTTTAACAGAAAAGAAAACGGTGGAGAAAAATGATGAGTTTTACGAATTTTCAAAGACATGCAAACCCAAATTACAAAAACCTATCAGCTCACAGCAGCCAGAAGGGCCATTAGCATAAATGCTGCAAACAATATATGCTGAAGCGATTGTGGAGAAATGCGTACCCTGGATTCTAAGGGGGACGTGGTAAGAGCCACTAATGAAAACACAAAGAAGGTGCTTTGAAAAGGGAAACACGGTGCTACCAGTCAATCAATCACACCCACTGCTGGGCCTATCACCTGAGAAAAAATGAGAATCGAAAAGTCACAGCCTGGCAATCCTGCACTCCAACAATATTTACCATAGCCAACACTTGGAAGCAATGAAAATGTCCATCAACCGAGGAATGCACAAAGTAGAAGTGGTCCACGTACACAGTGGAAAATTACTCCAATAAAAAATAAAAATTAAATGTAAAAATCCAACAAAAGTAAGGAGACATCAGCTTGTGTGGGTTTGTCCGGGCACACTCCACTCTAATTTATAACCGAGAAACACCACAGGCCGCAAGGGCTTTTCCCTAGTTACCAGGGTGGGGGACATAGAAAGGCTGCCGCCCTCTGGCAGTTACCTGCAAAAGCAGCTTTAAAGCCTGTGCTAATGGTCACTTCATAGGAACAAGTACTGCAGAACTGTAAATGAAACAGGCCCTCAAAATGTCTTGAGGGAGGTAAAGGCCAAAACATTTCAAAATGTGACACATACTTAAAGAGAACACTTTGAAGAACTAAGGGGTAATCACAGCTTGAAAAATAGCAAAGGACATGCCTTAAAGCTCAATTTCAACAGATTATGTGGCACATTCGAATTCAACCACAGAGAGGTATCAGCTCACACTTGTCAGAATAACCATCAGCAAGAAAACTACAAACAATAAATGCTGGAAGTGTTGTGGAGAAATGCATACCCTCAACTTCAAAGGGGACGTAACTTGGAAAGGGCCACGAATGAGAACAGAATGGAGGTGCCTTAAAAAGGTAAACATTGAGCTACTATATGATCCAGCAGGCCCACTCCTCGACGTAAAACCTAAGAAGAGAGAATTGGAAAGACACAGGCAGGCAAATCTGCACTGCACAGTATTACAATAGCCAAGATATGGAAGTAACCAAAAAGTCCACCAACAGATGGATGGACAAAGAAGAACTCCTCCATGTACAGATGGAATATTCGCTAGTGAAAAAAATGAAACAATGCCGTTTGCAGCACCATAGATGAGTCTAGACGTAATCACGCCACGTGTAGTAAGTGAGAAAGCAAAAGACACATATCCTATCATATCACTTTTAAGAGTTACTTAAAAATTGATACCAATGAAGATATTTCCACAGAGAAAGGCAATCACAGATTCATTAAAAAACTTATGGTTCACCAAATAGAAAGGGATGAGGATTGGATACATTGCCACATTGGGGTTAACAGAGATATACAAACCATGTGAAATATATAACCACCAAAGACGTACGGAAGACCAGGAGAAGACTACTCAACATTGTGTCATAACCTACATGGGAAAAGGATGCGAGGAACAATAGATACATGTATATGTGTGAAAGAACCACATCTTGCACACCTAGAACAAACAAACCATTGTAATCATATTTACTGGGATAAAAAATAAAAAGTAAACTACAAATATGAACAAGAAGTAATGAGACATAAACTTAAAGGGCTTTTCCCTGGCACATTCCATTCTAATTTACAACCTACAACACCACTTCCATTAAGGCTCTGTTTCCCTAGTAACCAAATTTGGTAAAGGGCAAATGCTGCCACCTTGTGGCCGTTTCCTGCAAGAACAGCTTTAAACTCACAGCTAATGGTCACGTAACATTCCCAAGGACTCAGGGCTGTAAAGGACACCTGCCCTAAAAAATTGTGCTGAAGGAGGGAATGGACAAAACAATTCAAAACAGGCAAATGTTTCAAGAAGAGAGTATGAAGAGTTAAGTTTTACTCACGCTCTTTTAAAAAAAAAAGGAAAATGGATAAAAGCTCAACCTCAGGGAGTGTTAGACCCATGCAATCTAATCTACAAAAAGTTTCAACTTACACCAGTCGACTGAACATGAGCAAAAAGTCTACAAACAATAAATGCTGAAGGGGTTTTAGGGAACTGTGTACCCTCTACCTGCTGGTGAGACGTGAAGGGGTAACAGCCAATAATGAGAACAGAAAGGAGCTGTGTTTAAAAGTAAAACTGCAGGCACCATTCAATGCAGCAGGCGCACCATTGGACCTCTCACCTGAGAAGACAAGAATCGAGAAGACACAGGCCGCAAAAGCTGCAGTGCAGCCTTATTCACAATAGCCAAGACAGTGGAGCAATCAAAATGTCCAACAACAGGTGAATGGATAAAGAAGAAGTGGTCCATGTACACAATGGAATAATAGCCATGGAAAACAATGAACCACTGCTCTCTGAGGCACCACAAATGAGTCTGGAGATAATCACGAAACATGAGGTAAGTCGGAAAGCAAAAGACCTATATTCTATGATATCACTTATAGGCGTTATCTAATAACTGACACAAAGGAACATATTTCCACAGAGAAAGACACTCACAGACTTAGAAAACAAACTATGCTCATCTAAAAGGAAAGGTGGGGGGAGTGGATAAATTAAGATTAGTGTTACTATATGTATACAAACACATATTATATCCATATCTCAAAAAGACCAACCATATAGCAAGGGAGGTCTGCGGAACCGTCAGTAACATTTTACATGGGAAGAGGATCTGTACTTGAATAGACATCTATAATGTACAAACGAACCAGATGGTGTACACCTAGGACAAACAATATTCTAAGCTTTACCCCAATTAAAAAAAAATTTTAAAACCAAGAAGAAATAATGAGACATATACTTATGGGGCTTTCTCCATGCACATTCCAATGTAATTTACAAACTAGGAACACGACTTCCAGAAAGGCTCTGCTGCCCTAGTACCCAGATATGGGAATGGAGATATGCTGCCTGCTTGAGGCCACTTCCCACAACAGCAGATTTAAACCCATTGCTAAAGGTCACTAAATATTCACCAAACTTGCAGTTCGGTAAAAGACACCTGCTTTCTAAAAAAATTCTGGAGTGGAAAATCGACCAAAAATTTCAAAAGAGGGCAACCTTCCAAGAACACAATTTCAAGAGTTCTATTGTACTCCCAATTGTTTCCTTTTTTTTTTAACAGAAAAGAAAACGGTGGAGAAAAATGATGAGTTTTACGAATTTTCAAAGACATGCAAACCCAAATTACAAAAACCTATCAGCTCACAGCAGCCAGAAGGGCCATTAGCATAAATGCTGCAAACAATATATGCTGAAGCGATTGTGGAGAAATGCGTACCCTCGATTCTAAGGGGGACGTGGTAAGAGCCACTAATGAAAACACAAAGAAGGTGCTTTGAAAAGGGAAACACGGTGCTACCAGTCAATCAATCACACCCACTGCTGGGCCTATCACCTGAGAAAAAATGAGAATCGAAAAGTCACAGCCTGGCAATCCTGCACTCCAACAATATTTACCATAGCCAACACTTGGAAGCAATGAAAATGTCCATCAACCGAGGAATGCACAAAGTAGAAGTGGTCCACGTACACAGTGGAAAATTACTCCAATAAAAAATAAAAATTAAATGTAAAAATCCAACAAAAGTAAGGAGACATCAGCTTGTGTGGGTTTGTCCGGGCACACTCCACTCTAATTTATAACCGAGAAACACCACAGGCCGCAAGGGCTTTTCCCTAGTTACCAGGGTGGGGGACATAGAAAGGCTGCCGCCCTCTGGCAGTTACCTGCAAAAGCAGCTTTAAAGCCTGTGCTAATGGTCACTTCATAGGAACAAGTACTGCAGAACTGTAAATGAAACAGGCCCTCAAAATGTCTTGAGGGAGGTAAAGGCCAAAACATTTCAAAATGTGACACATACTTAAAGAGAACACTTTGAAGAACTAAGGGGTAATCACAGCTTGAAAAATAGCAAAGGACATGCCTTAAAGCTCAATTTCAACAGATTATGTGGCACATTCGAATTCAACCACAGAGAGGTATCAGCTCACACTTGTCAGAATAACCATCAGCAAGAAAACTACAAACAATAAATGCTGAAAGTGTTGTGGAGAAATGCATACCCTCAACTTCAAAGGGGACGTAACTTGGAAAGGGCCACGAATGAGAACAGAATGGAGGTGCCTTAAAAAGGTAAACATTGAGCTACTATATGATCCAGCAGGCCCACTCCTCGACGTAAAACCTAAGAAGAGAGAATTGGAAAGACACAGGCAGGCAAATCTGCACTGCACAGTATTACAATAGCCAAGATATGGAAGTAACCGAAAAGTCCACCAACAGATGGATGGACAAAGAAGAACTCCTCCATGTACAGATGGAATATTCGCTAGTGAAAAAAATGAAACAATGCCGTTTGCAGCACCATAGATGAGTCTAGACGTAATCACGCCACGTGTAGTAAGTGAGAAAGCAAAAGACACATATCCTATCATATCACTTTTAAGAGTTACTTAAAAATTGATACCAATGAAGATATTTCCACAGAGAAAGGCAATCACAGATTCATTAAAAAACTTATGGTTCACCAAATAGAAAGGGATGAGGATTGGATACATTGCCACATTGGGGTTAACAGAGATATACAAACCATGTGAAATATATAACCACCAAAGACGTACGGAAGACCAGGAGAAGACTACTCAACATTGTGTCATAACCTACATGGGAAAAGGATGCGAGGAACAATAGATACATGTATATGTGTGAAAGAACCACATCTTGCACACCTAGAACAAACAAACCATTGTAATCATATTTACTGGGATAAAAAATAAAAAGTAAACTACAAATATGAACAAGAAGTAATGAGACATAAACTTAAAGGGCTTTTCCCTGGCACATTCCATTCTAATTTACAACCTACAACACCACTTCCATTAAGGCTCTGTTTCCCTAGTAACCAAATATGGTAAAGGGGAAATGCTGCCACCTTGTGGCCGTTTCCTGCAAGAACAGCTTTAAACTCACAGCTAATGGTCACGTAACATTCCCAAGGACTCAGGGCTGTAAAGGACACCTGCCCTAAAAAATTGTGCTGAAGGAGGGAATGGACAAAACAATTCAAAACAGGCAAATGTTTCAAGAAGAGAGTATGAAGAGTTAAGTTTTACTCACGCTCTTTTAAAAAAAAAAGGAAAATGGATAAAAGCTCAACCTCAGGGAGTGTTAGACCCATGCAATCTAATCTACAAAAAGTTTCAACTTACACCAGTCGACTGAACATGAGCAAAAAGTCTACAAACAATAAATGCTGAAGGGGTTTTAGGGAACTGTGTACCCTCTACCTGCTGGTGAGACGTGAAGGGGTAACAGCCAATAATGAGAACAGAAAGGAGCTGTGTTTAAAAGTAAAACTGCAGGCACCATTCAATGCAGCAGGCGCACCATTGGACCTCTCACCTGAGAAGACAAGAATCGAGAAGACACAGGCCGCAAAAGCTGCAGTGCAGCCTTATTCACAATAGCCAAGACAGTGGAGCAATCAAAATGTCCAACAACAGGTGAATGGATAAAGAAGAAGTGGTCCATGTACACAATGGAATAATAGCCATGGAAAACAATGAACCACTGCTCTCTGAGGCACCACAAATGAGTCTGGAGATAATCACGAAACATGAGGTAAGTCGGAAAGCAAAAGACCTATATTCTATGATATCCCTTATAGGCGTTATCTAATAACTGACACAAAGGAACATATTTCCACAGAGAAAGACACTCACAGACTTAGAAAACAAACTATGCTCATCTAAAAGGAAAGGTGGGGGGAGTGGATAAATTAAGATTAGTGTTACTATATGTATACAAACACATATTATATCCATATCTCAAAAAGACCAACCATATAGCAAGGGAGGTCTGCGGAACCGTCAGTAACATTTTACATGGGAAGAGGATCTGTACTTGAATAGACATCTATAATGTACAAACGAACCAGATGGTGTACACCTAGGACAAACAATATTCTAAGCTTTACCCCAATTAAAAAAAAATTTTAAAACCAAGAAGAAATAATGAGACATATACTTATGGGGCTTTCTCCATGCACATTCCAATGTAATTTACAAACTAGGAACACGACTTCCAGAAAGGCTCTGCTGCCCTAGTACCCAGATATGGGAATGGAGATATGCTGCCTGCTTGAGGCCACTTCCCACAACAGCAGATTTAAACCCATTGCTAAAGGTCACTAAATATTCACCAAACTTGCAGTTCGGTAAAAGACACCTGCTTTCTAAAAAAATTCTGGAGTGGAAAATCGACCAAAAATTTCAAAAGAGGGCAACCTTCCAAGAACACAATTTCAAGAGTTCTATTGTACTCCCAATTGTTTCCTTTTTTTTTTAACAGAAAAGAAAACGGTGGAGAAAAATGATGAGTTTTACGAATTTTCAAAGACATGCAAACCCAAATTACAAAAACCTATCAGCTCACAGCAGCCAGAAGGGCCATTAGCATAAATGCTGCAAACAATATATGCTGAAGCGATTGTGGAGAAATGCGTACCCTCGATTCTAAGGGGGACGTGGTAAGAGCCACTAATGAAAACACAAAGAAGGTGCTTTGAAAAGGGAAACACGGTGCTACCAGTCAATCAATCACACCCACTGCTGGGCCTATCACCTGAGAAAAAATGAGAATCGAAAAGTCACAGCCTGGCAATCCTGCACTCCAACAATATTTACCATAGCCAACACTTGGAAGCAATGAAAATGTCCATCAACCGAGGAATGCACAAAGTAGAAGTGGTCCACGTACACAGTGGAAAATTACTCCAATAAAAAATAAAAATTAAATGTAAAAATCCAACAAAAGTAAGGAGACATCAGCTTGTGTGGGTTTGTCCGGGCACACTCCACTCTAATTTATAACCGAGAAACACCACAGGCCGCAAGGGCTTTTCCCTAGTTACCAGGGTGGGGGACATAGAAAGGCTGCCGCCCTCTGGCAGTTACCTGCAAAAGCAGCTTTAAAGCCTGTGCTAATGGTCACTTCATAGGAACAAGTACTGCAGAACTGTAAATGAAACAGGCCCTCAAAATGTCTTGAGGGAGGTAAAGGCCAAAACATTTCAAAATGTGACACATACTTAAAGAGAACACTTTGAAGAACTAAGGGGTAATCACAGCTTGAAAAATAGCAAAGGACATGCCTTAAAGCTCAATTTCAACAGATTATGTGGCACATTCGAATTCAACCACAGAGAGGTATCAGCTCACACTTGTCAGAATAACCATCAGCAAGAAAACTACAAACAATAAATGCTGAAAGTGTTGTGGAGAAATGCATACCCTCAACTTCAAAGGGGACGTAACTTGGAAAGGGCCACGAATGAGAACAGAATGGAGGTGCCTTAAAAAGGTAAACATTGAGCTACTATATGATCCAGCAGGCCCACTCCTCGACGTAAAACCTAAGAAGAGAGAATTGGAAAGACACAGGCAGGCAAATCTGCACTGCACAGTATTACAATAGCCAAGATATGGAAGTAACCGAAAAGTCCACCAACAGATGGATGGACAAAGAAGAACTCCTCCATGTACAGATGGAATATTCGCTAGTGAAAAAAATGAAACAATGCCGTTTGCAGCACCATAGATGAGTCTAGACGTAATCACGCCACGTGTAGTAAGTGAGAAAGCAAAAGACACATATCCTATCATATCACTTTTAAGAGTTACTTAAAAATTGATACCAATGAAGATATTTCCACAGAGAAAGGCAATCACAGATTCATTAAAAAACTTATGGTTCACCAAATAGAAAGGGATGAGGATTGGATACATTGCCACATTGGGGTTAACAGAGATATACAAACCATGTGAAATATATAACCACCAAAGACGTACGGAAGACCAGGAGAAGACTACTCAACATTGTGTCATAACCTACATGGGAAAAGGATGCGAGGAACAATAGATACATGTATATGTGTGAAAGAACCACATCTTGCACACCTAGAACAAACAAACCATTGTAATCATATTTACTGGGATAAAAAATAAAAAGTAAACTACAAATATGAACAAGAAGTAATGAGACATAAACTTAAAGGGCTTTTCCCTGGCACATTCCATTCTAATTTACAACCTACAACACCACTTCCATTAAGGCTCTGTTTCCCTAGTAACCAAATATGGTAAAGGGGAAATGCTGCCACCTTGTGGCCGTTTCCTGCAAGAACAGCTTTAAACTCACAGCTAATGGTCACGTAACATTCCCAAGGACTCAGGGCTGTAAAGGACACCTGCCCTAAAAAATTGTGCTGAAGGAGGGAATGGACAAAACAATTCAAAACAGGCAAATGTTTCAAGAAGAGAGTATGAAGAGTTAAGTTTTACTCACGCTCTTTTAAAAAAAAAAGGAAAATGGATAAAAGCTCAACCTCAGGGAGTGTTAGACCCATGCAATCTAATCTACAAAAAGTTTCAACTTACACCAGTCGACTGAACATGAGCAAAAAGTCTACAAACAATAAATGCTGAAGGGGTTTTAGGGAACTGTGTACCCTCTACCTGCTGGTGAGACGTGAAGGGGTAACAGCCAATAATGAGAACAGAAAGGAGCTGTGTTTAAAAGTAAAACTGCAGGCACCATTCAATGCAGCAGGCGCACCATTGGACCTCTCACCTGAGAAGACAAGAATCGAGAAGACACAGGCCGCAAAAGCTGCAGTGCAGCCTTATTCACAATAGCCAAGACAGTGGAGCAATCAAAATGTCCAACAACAGGTGAATGGATAAAGAAGAAGTGGTCCATGTACACAATGGAATAATAGCCATGGAAAACAATGAACCACTGCTCTCTGAGGCACCACAAATGAGTCTGGAGATAATCACGAAACATGAGGTAAGTCGGAAAGCAAAAGACCTATATTCTATGATATCCCTTATAGGCGTTATCTAATAACTGACACAAAGGAACATATTTCCACAGAGAAAGACACTCACAGACTTAGAAAACAAACTATGCTCATCTAAAAGGAAAGGTGGGGGGAGTGGATAAATTAAGATTAGTGTTACTATATGTATACAAACACATATTATATCCATATCTCAAAAAGACCAACCATATAGCAAGGGAGGTCTGCGGAACCGTCAGTAACATTTTACATGGGAAGAGGATCTGTACTTGAATAGACATCTATAATGTACAAACGAACCAGATGGTGTACACCTAGGACAAACAATATTCTAAGCTTTACCCCAATTAAAAAAAAATTTTAAAACCAAGAAGAAATAATGAGACATATACTTATGGGGCTTTCTCCATGCACATTCCAATGTAATTTACAAACTAGGAACACGACTTCCAGAAAGGCTCTGCTGCCCTAGTACCCAGATATGGGAATGGAGATATGCTGCCTGCTTGAGGCCACTTCCCACAACAGCAGATTTAAACCCATTGCTAAAGGTCACTAAATATTCACCAAACTTGCAGTTCGGTAAAAGACACCTGCTTTCTAAAAAAATTCTGGAGTGGAAAATCGACCAAAAATTTCAAAAGAGGGCAACCTTCCAAGAACACAATTTCAAGAGTTCTATTGTACTCCCAATTGTTTCCTTTTTTTTTTAACAGAAAAGAAAACGGTGGAGAAAAATGATGAGTTTTACGAATTTTCAAAGACATGCAAACCCAAATTACAAAAACCTATCAGCTCACAGCAGCCAGAAGGGCCATTAGCATAAATGCTGCAAACAATATATGCTGAAGCGATTGTGGAGAAATGCGTACCCTCGATTCTAAGGGGGACGTGGTAAGAGCCACTAATGAAAACACAAAGAAGGTGCTTTGAAAAGGGAAACACGGTGCTACCAGTCAATCAATCACACCCACTGCTGGGCCTATCACCTGAGAAAAAATGAGAATCGAAAAGTCACAGCCTGGCAATCCTGCACTCCAACAATATTTACCATAGCCAACACTTGGAAGCAATGAAAATGTCCATCAACCGAGGAATGCACAAAGTAGAAGTGGTCCACGTACACAGTGGAAAATTACTCCAATAAAAAATAAAAATTAAATGTAAAAATCCAACAAAAGTAAGGAGACATCAGCTTGTGTGGGTTTGTCCGGGCACACTCCACTCTAATTTATAACCGAGAAACACCACAGGCCGCAAGGGCTTTTCCCTAGTTACCAGGGTGGGGGACATAGAAAGGCTGCCGCCCTCTGGCAGTTACCTGCAAAAGCAGCTTTAAAGCCTGTGCTAATGGTCACTTCATAGGAACAAGTACTGCAGAACTGTAAATGAAACAGGCCCTCAAAATGTCTTGAGGGAGGTAAAGGCCAAAACATTTCAAAATGTGACACATACTTAAAGAGAACACTTTGAAGAACTAAGGGGTAATCACAGCTTGAAAAATAGCAAAGGACATGCCTTAAAGCTCAATTTCAACAGATTATGTGGCACATTCGAATTCAACCACAGAGAGGTATCAGCTCACACTTGTCAGAATAACCATCAGCAAGAAAACTACAAACAATAAATGCTGAAAGTGTTGTGGAGAAATGCATACCCTCAACTTCAAAGGGGACGTAACTTGGAAAGGGCCACGAATGAGAACAGAATGGAGGTGCCTTAAAAAGGTAAACATTGAGCTACTATATGATCCAGCAGGCCCACTCCTCGACGTAAAACCTAAGAAGAGAGAATTGGAAAGACACAGGCAGGCAAATCTGCACTGCACAGTATTACAATAGCCAAGATATGGAAGTAACCGAAAAGTCCACCAACAGATGGATGGACAAAGAAGAACTCCTCCATGTACAGATGGAATATTCGCTAGTGAAAAAAATGAAACAATGCCGTTTGCAGCACCATAGATGAGTCTAGACGTAATCACGCCACGTGTAGTAAGTGAGAAAGCAAAAGACACATATCCTATCATATCACTTTTAAGAGTTACTTAAAAATTGATACCAATGAAGATATTTCCACAGAGAAAGGCAATCACAGATTCATTAAAAAACTTATGGTTCACCAAATAGAAAGGGATGAGGATTGGATACATTGCCACATTGGGGTTAACAGAGATATACAAACCATGTGAAATATATAACCACCAAAGACGTACGGAAGACCAGGAGAAGACTACTCAACATTGTGTCATAACCTACATGGGAAAAGGATGCGAGGAACAATAGATACATGTATATGTGTGAAAGAACCACATCTTGCACACCTAGAACAAACAAACCATTGTAATCATATTTACTGGGATAAAAAATAAAAAGTAAACTACAAATATGAACAAGAAGTAATGAGACATAAACTTAAAGGGCTTTTCCCTGGCACATTCCATTCTAATTTACAACCTACAACACCACTTCCATTAAGGCTCTGTTTCCCTAGTAACCAAATATGGTAAAGGGGAAATGCTGCCACCTTGTGGCCGTTTCCTGCAAGAACAGCTTTAAACTCACAGCTAATGGTCACGTAACATTCCCAAGGACTCAGGGCTGTAAAGGACACCTGCCCTAAAAAATTGTGCTGAAGGAGGGAATGGACAAAACAATTCAAAACAGGCAAATGTTTCAAGAAGAGAGTATGAAGAGTTAAGTTTTACTCACGCTCTTTTAAAAAAAAAAGGAAAATGGATAAAAGCTCAACCTCAGGGAGTGTTAGACCCATGCAATCTAATCTACAAAAAGTTTCAACTTACACCAGTCGACTGAACATGAGCAAAAAGTCTACAAACAATAAATGCTGAAGGGGTTTTAGGGAACTGTGTACCCTCTACCTGCTGGTGAGACGTGAAGGGGTAACAGCCAATAATGAGAACAGAAAGGAGCTGTGTTTAAAAGTAAAACTGCAGGCACCATTCAATGCAGCAGGCGCACCATTGGACCTCTCACCTGAGAAGACAAGAATCGAGAAGACACAGGCCGCAAAAGCTGCAGTGCAGCCTTATTCACAATAGCCAAGACAGTGGAGCAATCAAAATGTCCAACAACAGGTGAATGGATAAAGAAGAAGTGGTCCATGTACACAATGGAATAATAGCCATGGAAAACAATGAACCACTGCTCTCTGAGGCACCACAAATGAGTCTGGAGATAATCACGAAACATGAGGTAAGTCGGAAAGCAAAAGACCTATATTCTATGATATCACTTATAGGCGTTATCTAATAACTGACACAAAGGAACATATTTCCACAGAGAAAGACACTCACAGACTTAGAAAACAAACTATGCTCATCTAAAAGGAAAGGTGGGGGGAGTGGATAAATTAAGATTAGTGTTACTATATGTATACAAACACATATTATATCCATATCTCAAAAAGACCAACCATATAGCAAGGGAGGTCTGCGGAACCGTCAGTAACATTTTACATGGGAAGAGGATCTGTACTTGAATAGACATCTATAATGTACAAACGAACCAGATGGTGTACACCTAGGACAAACAATATTCTAAGCTTTACCCCAATTAAAAAAAAATTTTAAAACCAAGAAGAAATAATGAGACATATACTTATGGGGCTTTCTCCATGCACATTCCAATGTAATTTACAAACTAGGAACACGACTTCCAGAAAGGCTCTGCTGCCCTAGTACCCAGATATGGGAATGGAGATATGCTGCCTGCTTGAGGCCACTTCCCACAACAGCAGATTTAAACCCATTGCTAAAGGTCACTAAATATTCACCAAACTTGCAGTTCGGTAAAAGACACCTGCTTTCTAAAAAAATTCTGGAGTGGAAAATCGACCAAAAATTTCAAAAGAGGGCAACCTTCCAAGAACACAATTTCAAGAGTTCTATTGTACTCCCAATTGTTTCCTTTTTTTTTTAACAGAAAAGAAAACGGTGGAGAAAAATGATGAGTTTTACGAATTTTCAAAGACATGCAAACCCAAATTACAAAAACCTATCAGCTCACAGCAGCCAGAAGGGCCATTAGCATAAATGCTGCAAACAATATATGCTGAAGCGATTGTGGAGAAATGCGTACCCTCGATTCTAAGGGGGACGTGGTAAGAGCCACTAATGAAAACACAAAGAAGGTGCTTTGAAAAGGGAAACACGGTGCTACCAGTCAATCAATCACACCCACTGCTGGGCCTATCACCTGAGAAAAAATGAGAATCGAAAAGTCACAGCCTGGCAATCCTGCACTCCAACAATATTTACCATAGCCAACACTTGGAAGCAATGAAAATGTCCATCAACCGAGGAATGCACAAAGTAGAAGTGGTCCACGTACACAGTGGAAAATTACTCCAATAAAAAATAAAAATTAAATGTAAAAATCCAACAAAAGTAAGGAGACATCAGCTTGTGTGGGTTTGTCCGGGCACACTCCACTCTAATTTATAACCGAGAAACACCACAGGCCGCAAGGGCTTTTCCCTAGTTACCAGGGTGGGGGACATAGAAAGGCTGCCGCCCTCTGGCAGTTACCTGCAAAAGCAGCTTTAAAGCCTGTGCTAATGGTCACTTCATAGGAACAAGTACTGCAGAACTGTAAATGAAACAGGCCCTCAAAATGTCTTGAGGGAGGTAAAGGCCAAAACATTTCAAAATGTGACACATACTTAAAGAGAACACTTTGAAGAACTAAGGGGTAATCACAGCTTGAAAAATAGCAAAGGACATGCCTTAAAGCTCAATTTCAACAGATTATGTGGCACATTCGAATTCAACCACAGAGAGGTATCAGCTCACACTTGTCAGAATAACCATCAGCAAGAAAACTACAAACAATAAATGCTGAAAGTGTTGTGGAGAAATGCATACCCTCAACTTCAAAGGGGACGTAACTTGGAAAGGGCCACGAATGAGAACAGAATGGAGGTGCCTTAAAAAGGTAAACATTGAGCTACTATATGATCCAGCAGGCCCACTCCTCGACGTAAAACCTAAGAAGAGAGAATTGGAAAGACACAGGCAGGCAAATCTGCACTGCACAGTATTACAATAGCCAAGATATGGAAGTAACCGAAAAGTCCACCAACAGATGGATGGACAAAGAAGAACTCCTCCATGTACAGATGGAATATTCGCTAGTGAAAAAAATGAAACAATGCCGTTTGCAGCACCATAGATGAGTCTAGACGTAATCACGCCACGTGTAGTAAGTGAGAAAGCAAAAGACACATATCCTATCATATCACTTTTAAGAGTTACTTAAAAATTGATACCAATGAAGATATTTCCACAGAGAAAGGCAATCACAGATTCATTAAAAAACTTATGGTTCACCAAATAGAAAGGGATGAGGATTGGATACATTGCCACATTGGGGTTAACAGAGATATACAAACCATGTGAAATATATAACCACCAAAGACGTACGGAAGACCAGGAGAAGACTACTCAACATTGTGTCATAACCTACATGGGAAAAGGATGCGAGGAACAATAGATACATGTATATGTGTGAAAGAACCACATCTTGCACACCTAGAACAAACAAACCATTGTAATCATATTTACTGGGATAAAAAATAAAAAGTAAACTACAAATATGAACAAGAAGTAATGAGACATAAACTTAAAGGGCTTTTCCCTGGCACATTCCATTCTAATTTACAACCTACAACACCACTTCCATTAAGGCTCTGTTTCCCTAGTAACCAAATATGGTAAAGGGGAAATGCTGCCACCTTGTGGCCGTTTCCTGCAAGAACAGCTTTAAACTCACAGCTAATGGTCACTTAACATTCCCAAGGACTCAGGGCTGTAAAGGACACCTGCCCTAAAAAATTGTGCTGAAGGAGGGAATGGACAAAACAATTCAAAACAGGCAAATGTTTCAAGAAGAGAGTATGAAGAGTTAAGTTTTACTCACGCTCTTTTAAAAAAAAAGGAAAATGGATAAAAGCTCAACCTCAGGGAGTGTTAGACCCATGCAATCTAATCTACAAAAAGTTTCAACTTACACCAGTCGCCTGAACATGAGCAAAAAGTCTACAAACAATAAATGCTGAAAGGGTTTTAGAGAACTGTGTACCCTCTACCTGCTGGTGAGACGTGAAGGGGTAACAGCCAATAATGAGAACAGAAAGGAGCTGTGTTTAAAAGTAAAACTGCAGGCACCATTCAATGCAGCAGGCGCACCACTGGACCTCTCACCTGAGAAGACAAGAATCGAGAAGACACAGGCCGCAAAAGCTGCAGTGCAGCCTTATTCACAATAGCCAAGACAGTGGAGCAATCAAAATGTCCAACAACAGGTGAATGGATAAAGAAGAAGTGGTCCATGTACACAATGGAATAATAGCCATGGAAAACAATGAACCACTGCTCTCTGAGGCACCACAAATGAGTCTGGAGATAATCACGAAACATGAGGTAAGTCGGAAAGCAAAAGACCTATATTCTATGATATCCCTTATAGGCGTTATCTAATAACTGACACAAAGGAACATATTTCCACAGAGAAAGACACTCACAGACTTAGAAAACAAACTATGCTCATCTAAAAGGAAAGGTGGGGGGAGTGGATAAATTAAGATTAGTGTTACTATATGTATACAAACACATATTATATCCATATCTCAAAAAGACCAACCATATAGCAAGGGAGGTCTGCGGAACCGTCAGTAACATTTTACATGGGAAGAGGATCTGTACTTGAATAGACATCTATAATGTACAAACGAACCAGATGGTGTACACCTAGGACAAACAATATTCTAAGCTTTACCCCAATTAAAAAAAAATTTTAAAACCAAGAAGAAATAATGAGACATATACTTATGGGGCTTTCTCCATGCACATTCCAATGTAATTTACAAACTAGGAACACGACTTCCAGAAAGGCTCTGCTGCCCTAGTACCCAGATATGGGAATGGAGATATGCTGCCTGCTTGAGGCCACTTCCCACAACAGCAGATTTAAACCCATTGCTAAAGGTCACTAAATATTCACCAAACTTGCAGTTCGGTAAAAGACACCTGCTTTCTAAAAAAATTCTGGAGTGGAAAATCGACCAAAAATTTCAAAAGAGGGCAACCTTCCAAGAACACAATTTCAAGAGTTCTATTGTACTCCCAATTGTTTCCTTTTTTTTTTAACAGAAAAGAAAACGGTGGAGAAAAATGATGAGTTTTACGAATTTTCAAAGACATGCAAACCCAAATTACAAAAACCTATCAGCTCACAGCAGCCAGAAGGGCCATTAGCATAAATGCTGCAAACAATATATGCTGAAGCGATTGTGGAGAAATGCGTACCCTCGATTCTAAGGGGGACGTGGTAAGAGCCACTAATGAAAACACAAAGAAGGTGCTTTGAAAAGGGAAACACGGTGCTACCAGTCAATCAATCACACCCACTGCTGGGCCTATCACCTGAGAAAAAATGAGAATCGAAAAGTCACAGCCTGGCAATCCTGCACTCCAACAATATTTACCATAGCCAACACTTGGAAGCAATGAAAATGTCCATCAACCGAGGAATGCACAAAGTAGAAGTGGTCCACGTACACAGTGGAAAATTACTCCAATAAAAAATAAAAATTAAATGTAAAAATCCAACAAAAGTAAGGAGACATCAGCTTGTGTGGGTTTGTCCGGGCACACTCCACTCTAATTTATAACCGAGAAACACCACAGGCCGCAAGGGCTTTTCCCTAGTTACCAGGGTGGGGGACATAGAAAGGCTGCCGCCCTCTGGCAGTTACCTGCAAAAGCAGCTTTAAAGCCTGTGCTAATGGTCACTTCATAGGAACAAGTACTGCAGAACTGTAAATGAAACAGGCCCTCAAAATGTCTTGAGGGAGGTAAAGGCCAAAACATTTCAAAATGTGACACATACTTAAAGAGAACACTTTGAAGAACTAAGGGGTAATCACAGCTTGAAAAATAGCAAAGGACATGCCTTAAAGCTCAATTTCAACAGATTATGTGGCACATTCGAATTCAACCACAGAGAGGTATCAGCTCACACTTGTCAGAATAACCATCAGCAAGAAAACTACAAACAATAAATGCTGGAAGTGTTGTGGAGAAATGCATACCCTCAACTTCAAAGGGGACGTAACTTGGAAAGGGCCACGAATGAGAACAGAATGGAGGTGCCTTAAAAAGGTAAACATTGAGCTACTATATGATCCAGCAGGCCCACTCCTCGACGTAAAACCTAAGAAGAGAGAATTGGAAAGACACAGGCAGGCAAATCTGCACTGCACAGTATTACAATAGCCAAGATATGGAAGTAACCGAAAAGTCCACCAACAGATGGATGGACAAAGAAGAACTCCTCCATGTACAGATGGAATATTCGCTAGTGAAAAAAATGAAACAATGCCGTTTGCAGCACCATAGATGAGTCTAGACGTAATCACGCCACGTGTAGTAAGTGAGAAAGCAAAAGACACATATCCTATCATATCACTTGTAAGAGTTACTTAAAAATTGATACCAATGAAGATATTTCCACAGAGAAAGGCAATCACAGATTCATTAAAAAACTTATGGTTCACCAAATAGAAAGGGATGAGGATTGGATACATTGCCACATTGGGGTTAACAGAGATATACAAACCATGTGAAATATATAACCACCAAAGACGTACGGAAGACCAGGAGAAGACTACTCAACATTGTGTCATAACCTACATGGGAAAAGGATGCGAGGAACAATAGATACATGTATATGTGTGAAAGAACCACATCTTGCACACCTAGAACAAACAAACCATTGTAATCATATTTACTGGGATAAAAAATAAAAAGTAAACTACAAATATGAACAAGAAGTAATGAGACATAAACTTAAAGGGCTTTTCCCTGGCACATTCCATTCTAATTTACAACCTACAACACCACTTCCATTAAGGCTCTGTTTCCCTAGTAACCAAATATGGTAAAGGGGAAATGCTGCCACCTTGTGGCCGTTTCCTGCAAGAACAGCTTTAAACTCACAGCTAATGGTCACGTAACATTCCCAAGGACTCAGGGCTGTAAAGGACACCTGCCCTAAAAAATTGTGCTGAAGGAGGGAATGGACAAAACAATTCAAAACAGGCAAATGTTTCAAGAAGAGAGTATGAAGAGTTAAGTTTTACTCACGCTCTTTTAAAAAAAAAAAGGAAAATGGATAAAAGCTCAACCTCAGGGAGTGTTAGACCCATGCAATCTAATCTACAAAAAGTTTCAACTTACACCAGTCGACTGAACATGAGCAAAAAGTCTACAAACAATAAATGCTGAAGGGGTTTTAGGGAACTGTGTACCCTCTACCTGCTGGTGAGACGTAAAGGGGTAACAGCCAATAATGAGAACAGAAAGGAGCTGTGTTTAAAAGTAAAACTGCAGGCACCATTCAATGCAGCAGGCGCACCATTGGACCTCTCACCTGAGAAGACAAGAATCGAGAAGACACAGGCCGCAAAAGCTGCAGTGCAGCCTTATTCACAATAGCCAAGACAGTGGAGCAATCAAAATGTCCAACAACAGGTGAATGGATAAAGAAGAAGTGGTCCATGTACACAATGGAATAATAGCCATGGAAAACAATGAACCACTGCTCTCTGAGGCACCACAAATGAGTCTGGAGATAATCACGAAACATGAGGTAAGTCGGAAAGCAAAAGACCTATATTCTATGATATCCCTTATAGGCGTTATCTAATAACTGACACAAAGGAACATATTTCCACAGAGAAAGACACTCACAGACTTAGAAAACAAACTATGCTCATCTAAAAGGAAAGGTGGGGGGAGTGGATAAATTAAGATTAGTGTTACTATATGTATACAAACACATATTATATCCATATCTCAAAAAGACCAACCATATAGCAAGGGAGGTCTGCGGAACCGTCAGTAACATTTTACATGGGAAGAGGATCTGTACTTGAATAGACATCTATAATGTACAAACGAACCAGATGGTGTACACCTAGGACAAACAATATTCTAAGCTTTACCCCAATTAAAAAAAAATTTTAAAACCAAGAAGAAATAATGAGACATATACTTATGGGGCTTTCTCCATGCACATTCCAATGTAATTTACAAACTAGGAACACGACTTCCAGAAAGGCTCTGCTGCCCTAGTACCCAGATATGGGAATGGAGATATGCTGCCTGCTTGAGGCCACTTCCCACAACAGCAGCTTTAAACCCATTGCTAAAGGTCACTAAATATTCACCAAACTTGCAGTTCGGTAAAAGACACCTGCTTTCTAAAAAAATTCTGGAGTGGAAAATCGACCAAAAATTTCAAAAGAGGGCAACCTTCCAAGAACACAATTTCAAGAGTTCTATTGTACTCCCAATTGTTTCCTTTTTTTTTAACAGAAAAGAAAACGGTGGAGAAAAATGATGAGTTTTACGAATTTTCAAAGACATGCAAACCCAAATTACAAAAACCTATCAGCTCACAGCAGCCAGAAGGGCCATTAGCATAAATGCTGCAAACAATATATGCTGAAGCGATTGTGGAGAAATGCGTACCCTCGATTCTAAGGGGGACGTGGTAAGAGCCACTAATGAAAACACAAAGAAGGTGCTTTGAAAAGGGAAACACGGTGCTACCAGTCAATCAATCACACCCACTGCTGGGCCTATCACCTGAGAAAAAATGAGAATCGAAAAGTCACAGCCTGGCAATCCTGCACTCCAACAATATTTACCATAGCCAACACTTGGAAGCAATGAAAATGTCCATCAACCGAGGAATGCACAAAGTAGAAGTGGTCCACGTACACAGTGGAAAATTACTCCAATAAAAAATAAAAATTAAATGTAAAAATCCAACAAAAGTAAGGAGACATCAGCTTGTGTGGGTTTGTCCGGGCACACTCCACTCTAATTTATAACCGAGAAACACCACAGGCCGCAAGGGCTTTTCCCTAGTTACCAGGGTGGGGGACATAGAAAGGCTGCCGCCCTCTGGCAGTTACCTGCAAAAGCAGCTTTAAAGCCTGTGCTAATGGTCACTTCATAGGAACAAGTACTGCAGAACTGTAAATGAAACAGGCCCTCAAAATGTCTTGAGGGAGGTAAAGGCCAAAACATTTCAAAATGTGACACATACTTAAAGAGAACACTTTGAAGAACTAAGGGGTAATCACAGCTTGAAAAATAGCAAAGGACATGCCTTAAAGCTCAATTTCAACAGATTATGTGGCACATTCGAATTCAACCACAGAGAGGTATCAGCTCACACTTGTCAGAATAACCATCAGCAAGAAAACTACAAACAATAAATGCTGGAAGTGTTGTGGAGAAATGCATACCCTCAACTTCAAAGGGGACGTAACTTGGAAAGGGCCACGAATGAGAACAGAATGGAGGTGCCTTAAAAAGGTAAACATTGAGCTACTATATGATCCAGCAGGCCCACTCCTCGACGTAAAACCTAAGAAGAGAGAATTGGAAAGACACAGGCAGGCAAATCTGCACTGCACAGTATTACAATAGCCAAGATATGGAAGTAACCAAAAAGTCCACCAACAGATGGATGGACAAAGAAGAACTCCTCCATGTACAGATGGAATATTCGCTAGTGAAAAAAATGAAACAATGCCGTTTGCAGCACCATAGATGAGTCTAGACGTAATCACGCCACGTGTAGTAAGTGAGAAAGCAAAAGACACATATCCTATCATATCACTTTTAAGAGTTACTTAAAAATTGATACCAATGAAGATATTTCCACAGAGAAAGGCAATCACAGATTCATTAAAAAACTTATGGTTCACCAAATAGAAAGGGATGAGGATTGGATACATTGCCACATTGGGGTTAACAGAGATATACAAACCATGTGAAATATATAACCACCAAAGACGTACGGAAGACCAGGAGAAGACTACTCAACATTGTGTCATAACCTACATGGGAAAAGGATGCGAGGAACAATAGATACATGTATATGTGTGAAAGAACCACATCTTGCACACCTAGAACAAACAAACCATTGTAATCATATTTACTGGGATAAAAAATAAAAAGTAAACTACAAATATGAACAAGAAGTAATGAGACATAAACTTAAAGGGCTTTTCCCTGGCACATTCCATTCTAATTTACAACCTACAACACCACTTCCATTAAGGCTCTGTTTCCCTAGTAACCAAATATGGTAAAGGGGAAATGCTGCCACCTTGTGGCCGTTTCCTGCAAGAACAGCTTTAAACTCACAGCTAATGGTCACGTAACATTCCCAAGGACTCAGGGCTGTAAAGGACACCTGCCCTAAAAAATTGTGCTGAAGGAGGGAATGGACAAAACAATTCAAAACAGGCAAATGTTTCAAGAAGAGAGTATGAAGAGTTAAGTTTTACTCACGCTCTTTTAAAAAAAAAAGGAAAATGGATAAAAGCTCAACCTCAGGGAGTGTTAGACCCATGCAATCTAATCTACAAAAAGTTTCAACTTACACCAGTCGACTGAACATGAGCAAAAAGTCTACAAACAATAAATGCTGAAGGGGTTTTAGGGAACTGTGTACCCTCTACCTGCTGGTGAGACGTGAAGGGGTAACAGCCAATAATGAGAACAGAAAGGAGCTGTGTTTAAAAGTAAAACTGCAGGCACCATTCAATGCAGCAGGCGCACCATTGGACCTCTCACCTGAGAAGACAAGAATCGAGAAGACACAGGCCGCAAAAGCTGCAGTGCAGCCTTATTCACAATAGCCAAGACAGTGGAGCAATCAAAATGTCCAACAACAGGTGAATGGATAAAGAAGAAGTGGTCCATGTACACAATGGAATAATAGCCATGGAAAACAATGAACCACTGCTCTCTGAGGCACCACAAATGAGTCTGGAGATAATCACGAAACATGAGGTAAGTCGGAAAGCAAAAGACCTATATTCTATGATATCCCTTATAGGCGTTATCTAATAACTGACACAAAGGAACATATTTCCACAGAGAAAGACACTCACAGACTTAGAAAACAAACTATGCTCATCTAAAAGGAAAGGTGGGGGGAGTGGATAAATTAAGATTAGTGTTACTATATGTATACAAACACATATTATATCCATATCTCAAAAAGACCAACCATATAGCAAGGGAGGTCTGCGGAACCGTCAGTAACATTTTACATGGGAAGAGGATCTGTACTTGAATAGACATCTATAATGTACAAACGAACCAGATGGTGTACACCTAGGACAAACAATATTCTAAGCTTTACCCCAATTAAAAAAAAATTTTAAAACCAAGAAGAAATAATGAGATATATACTTATGGGGCTTTCTCCATGCACATTCCAATGTAATTTACAAACTAGGAACACGACTTCCAGAAAGGCTCTGCTGCCCTAGTACCCAGATATGGGAATGGAGATATGCTGCCTGCTTGAGGCCACTTCCCACAACAGCAGATTTAAACCCATTGCTAAAGGTCACTAAATATTCACCAAACTTGCAGTTCGGTAAAAGACACCTGCTTTCTAAAAAAATTCTGGAGTGGAAAATCGACCAAAAATTTCAAAAGAGGGCAACCTTCCAAGAACACAATTTCAAGAGTTCTATTGTACTCCCAATTGTTTCCTTTTTTTTTAACAGAAAAGAAAACGGTGGAGAAAAATGATGAGTTTTACGAATTTTCAAAGACATGCAAACCCAAATTACAAAAACCTATCAGCTCACAGCAGCCAGAAGGGCCATTAGCATAAATGCTGCAAACAATATATGCTGAAGCGATTGTGGAGAAATGCGTACCCTGGATTCTAAGGGGGACGTGGTAAGAGCCACTAATGAAAACACAAAGAAGGTGCTTTGAAAAGGGAAACACGGTGCTACCAGTCAATCAATCACACCCACTGCTGGGCCTATCACCTGAGAAAAAATGAGAATCGAAAAGTCACAGCCTGGCAATCCTGCACTCCAACAATATTTACCATAGCCAACACTTGGAAGCAATGAAAATGTCCATCAACCGAGGAATGCACAAAGTAGAAGTGGTCCACGTACACAGTGGAAAATTACTCCAATAAAAAATAAAAATTAAATGTAAAAATCCAACAAAAGTAAGGAGACATCAGCTTGTGTGGGTTTGTCCGGGCACACTCCACTCTAATTTATAACCGAGAAACACCACAGGCCGCAAGGGCTTTTCCCTAGTTACCAGGGTGGGGGACATAGAAAGGCTGCCGCCCTCTGGCAGTTACCTGCAAAAGCAGCTTTAAAGCCTGTGCTAATGGTCACTTCATAGGAACAAGTACTGCAGAACTGTAAATGAAACAGGCCCTCAAAATGTCTTGAGGGAGGTAAAGGCCAAAACATTTCAAAATGTGACACATACTTAAAGAGAACACTTTGAAGAACTAAGGGGTAATCACAGCTTGAAAAATAGCAAAGGACATGCCTTAAAGCTCAATTTCAACAGATTATGTGGCACATTCGAATTCAACCACAGAGAGGTATCAGCTCACACTTGTCAGAATAACCATCAGCAAGAAAACTACAAACAATAAATGCTGGAAGTGTTGTGGAGAAATGCATACCCTCAACTTCAAAGGGGACGTAACTTGGAAAGGGCCACGAATGAGAACAGAATGGAGGTGCCTTAAAAAGGTAAACATTGAGCTACTATATGATCCAGCAGGCCCACTCCTCGACGTAAAACCTAAGAAGAGAGAATTGGAAAGACACAGGCAGGCAAATCTGCACTGCACAGTATTACAATAGCCAAGATATGGAAGTAACCAAAAAGTCCACCAACAGATGGATGGACAAAGAAGAACTCCTCCATGTACAGATGGAATATTCGCTAGTGAAAAAAATGAAACAATGCCGTTTGCAGCACCATAGATGAGTCTAGACGTAATCACGCCACGTGTAGTAAGTGAGAAAGCAAAAGACACATATCCTATCATATCACTTTTAAGAGTTACTTAAAAATTGATACCAATGAAGATATTTCCACAGAGAAAGGCAATCACAGATTCATTAAAAAACTTATGGTTCACCAAATAGAAAGGGATGAGGATTGGATACATTGCCACATTGGGGTTAACAGAGATATACAAACCATGTGAAATATATAACCACCAAAGACGTACGGAAGACCAGGAGAAGACTACTCAACATTGTGTCATAACCTACATGGGAAAAGGATGCGAGGAACAATAGATACATGTATATGTGTGAAAGAACCACATCTTGCACACCTAGAACAAACAAACCATTGTAATCATATTTACTGGGATAAAAAATAAAAAGTAAACTACAAATATGAACAAGAAGTAATGAGACATAAACTTAAAGGGCTTTTCCCTGGCACATTCCATTCTAATTTACAACCTACAACACCACTTCCATTAAGGCTCTGTTTCCCTAGTAACCAAATATGGTAAAGGGGAAATGCTGCCACCTTGTGGCCGTTTCCTGCAAGAACAGCTTTAAACTCACAGCTAATGGTCACGTAACATTCCCAAGGACTCAGGGCTGTAAAGGACACCTGCCCTAAAAAATTGTGCTGAAGGAGGGAATGGACAAAACAATTCAAAACAGGCAAATGTTTCAAGAAGAGAGTATGAAGAGTTAAGTTTTACTCACGCTCTTTTAAAAAAAAAAGGAAAATGGATAAAAGCTCAACCTCAGGGAGTGTTAGACCCATGCAATCTAATCTACAAAAAGTTTCAACTTACACCAGTCGACTGAACATGAGCAAAAAGTCTACAAACAATAAATGCTGAAGGGGTTTTAGGGAACTGTGTACCCTCTACCTGCTGGTGAGACGTGAAGGGGTAACAGCCAATAATGAGAACAGAAAGGAGCTGTGTTTAAAAGTAAAACTGCAGGCACCATTCAATGCAGCAGGCGCACCATTGGACCTCTCACCTGAGAAGACAAGAATCGAGAAGACACAGGCCGCAAAAGCTGCAGTGCAGCCTTATTCACAATAGCCAAGACAGTGGAGCAATCAAAATGTCCAACAACAGGTGAATGGATAAAGAAGAAGTGGTCCATGTACACAATGGAATAATAGCCATGGAAAACAATGAACCACTGCTCTCTGAGGCACCACAAATGAGTCTGGAGATAATCACGAAACATGAGGTAAGTCGGAAAGCAAAAGACCTATATTCTATGATATCCCTTATAGGCGTTATCTAATAACTGACACAAAGGAACATATTTCCACAGAGAAAGACACTCACAGACTTAGAAAACAAACTATGCTCATCTAAAAGGAAAGGTGGGGGGAGTGGATAAATTAAGATTAGTGTTACTATATGTATACAAACACATATTATATCCATATCTCAAAAAGACCAACCATATAGCAAGGGAGGTCTGCGGAACCGTCAGTAACATTTTACATGGGAAGAGGATCTGTACTTGAATAGACATCTATAATGTACAAACGAACCAGATGGTGTACACCTAGGACAAACAATATTCTAAGCTTTACCCCAATTAAAAAAAAATTTTAAAACCAAGAAGAAATAATGAGACATATACTTATGGGGCTTTCTCCATGCACATTCCAATGTAATTTACAAACTAGGAACACGACTTCCAGAAAGGCTCTGCTGCCCTAGTACCCAGATATGGGAATGGAGATATGCTGCCTGCTTGAGGCCACTTCCCACAACAGCAGATTTAAACCCATTGCTAAAGGTCACTAAATATTCACCAAACTTGCAGTTCGGTAAAAGACACCTGCTTTCTAAAAAAATTCTGGAGTGGAAAATCGACCAAAAATTTCAAAAGAGGGCAACCTTCCAAGAACACAATTTCAAGAGTTCTATTGTACTCCCAATTGTTTCCTTTTTTTTTAACAGAAAAGAAAACGGTGGAGAAAAATGATGAGTTTTACGAATTTTCAAAGACATGCAAACCCAAATTACAAAAACCTATCAGCTCACAGCAGCCAGAAGGGCCATTAGCATAAATGCTGCAAACAATATATGCTGAAGCGATTGTGGAGAAATGCGTACCCTGGATTCTAAGGGGGACGTGGTAAGAGCCACTAATGAAAACACAAAGAAGGTGCTTTGAAAAGGGAAACACGGTGCTACCAGTCAATCAATCACACCCACTGCTGGGCCTATCACCTGAGAAAAAATGAGAATCGAAAAGTCACAGCCTGGCAATCCTGCACTCCAACAATATTTACCATAGCCAACACTTGGAAGCAATGAAAATGTCCATCAACCGAGGAATGCACAAAGTAGAAGTGGTCCACGTACACAGTGGAAAATTACTCCAATAAAAAATAAAAATTAAATGTAAAAATCCAACAAAAGTAAGGAGACATCAGCTTGTGTGGGTTTGTCCGGGCACACTCCACTCTAATTTATAACCGAGAAACACCACAGGCCGCAAGGGCTTTTCCCTAGTTACCAGGGTGGGGGACATAGAAAGGCTGCCGCCCTCTGGCAGTTACCTGCAAAAGCAGCTTTAAAGCCTGTGCTAATGGTCACTTCATAGGAACAAGTACTGCAGAACTGTAAATGAAACAGGCCCTCAAAATGTCTTGAGGGAGGTAAAGGCCAAAACATTTCAAAATGTGACACATACTTAAAGAGAACACTTTGAAGAACTAAGGGGTAATCACAGCTTGAAAAATAGCAAAGGACATGCCTTAAAGCTCAATTTCAACAGATTATGTGGCACATTCGAATTCAACCACAGAGAGGTATCAGCTCACACTTGTCAGAATAACCATCAGCAAGAAAACTACAAACAATAAATGCTGGAAGTGTTGTGGAGAAATGCATACCCTCAACTTCAAAGGGGACGTAACTTGGAAAGGGCCACGAATGAGAACAGAATGGAGGTGCCTTAAAAAGGTAAACATTGAGCTACTATATGATCCAGCAGGCCCACTCCTCGACGTAAAACCTAAGAAGAGAGAATTGGAAAGACACAGGCAGGCAAATCTGCACTGCACAGTATTACAATAGCCAAGATATGGAAGTAACCGAAAAGTCCACCAACAGATGGATGGACAAAGAAGAACTCCTCCATGTACAGATGGAATATTCGCTAGTGAAAAAAATGAAACAATGCCGTTTGCAGCACCATAGATGAGTCTAGACGTAATCACGCCACGTGTAGTAAGTGAGAAAGCAAAAGACACATATCCTATCATATCACTTTTAAGAGTTACTTAAAAATTGATACCAATGAAGATATTTCCACAGAGAAAGGCAATCACAGATTCATTAAAAAACTTATGGTTCACCAAATAGAAAGGGATGAGGATTGGATACATTGCCACATTGGGGTTAACAGAGATATACAAACCATGTGAAATATATAACCACCAAAGACGTACGGAAGACCAGGAGAAGACTACTCAACATTGTGTCATAACCTACATGGGAAAAGGATGCGAGGAACAATAGATACATGTATATGTGTGAAAGAACCACATCTTGCACACCTAGAACAAACAAACCATTGTAATCATATTTACTGGGATAAAAAATAAAAAGTAAACTACAAATATGAACAAGAAGTAATGAGACATAAACTTAAAGGGCTTTTCCCTGGCACATTCCATTCTAATTTACAACCTACAACACCACTTCCATTAAGGCTCTGTTTCCCTAGTAACCAAATATGGTAAAGGGGAAATGCTGCCACCTTGTGGCCGTTTCCTGCAAGAACAGCTTTAAACTCACAGCTAATGGTCACGTAACATTCCCAAGGACTCAGGGCTGTAAAGGACACCTGCCCTAAAAAATTGTGCTGAAGGAGGGAATGGACAAAACAATTCAAAACAGGCAAATGTTTCAAGAAGAGAGTATGAAGAGTTAAGTTTTACTCACGCTCTTTTAAAAAAAAAAGGAAAATGGATAAAAGCTCAACCTCAGGGAGTGTTAGACCCATGCAATCTAATCTACAAAAAGTTTCAACTTACACCAGTCGACTGAACATGAGCAAAAAGTCTACAAACAATAAATGCTGAAGGGGTTTTAGGGAACTGTGTACCCTCTACCTGCCGGTGAGACGTAAAGGGGTAACAGCCAATAATGAGAACAGAAAGGAGCTGTGTTTAAAAGTAAAACTGCAGGCACCATTCAATGCAGCAGGCGCACCATTGGACCTCTCACCTGAGAAGACAAGAATCGAGAAGACACAGGCCGCAAAAGCTGCAGTGCAGCCTTATTCACAATAGCCAAGACAGTGGAGCAATCAAAATGTCCAACAACAGGTGAATGGATAAAGAAGAAGTGGTCCATGTACACAATGGAATAATAGCCATGGAAAACAATGAACCACTGCTCTCTGAGGCACCACAAATGAGTCTGGAGATAATCACGAAACATGAGGTAAGTCGGAAAGCAAAAGACCTATATTCTATGATATCCCTTATAGGCGTTATCTAATAACTGACACAAAGGAACATATTTCCACAGAGAAAGACACTCACAGACTTAGAAAACAAACTATGCTCATCTAAAAGGAAAGGTGGGGGGAGTGGATAAATTAAGATTAGTGTTACTATATGTATACAAACACATATTATATCCATATCTCAAAAAGACCAACCATATAGCAAGGGAGGTCTGCGGAACCGTCAGTAACATTTTACATGGGAAGAGGATCTGTACTTGAATAGACATCTATAATGTACAAACGAACCAGATGGTGTACACCTAGGACAAACAATATTCTAAGCTTTACCCCAATTAAAAAAAAATTTTAAAACCAAGAAGAAATAATGAGACATATACTTATGGGGCTTTCTCCATGCACATTCCAATGTAATTTACAAACTAGGAACACGACTTCCAGAAAGGCTCTGCTGCCCTAGTACCCAGATATGGGAATGGAGATATGCTGCCTGCTTGAGGCCACTTCCCACAACAGCAGATTTAAACCCATTGCTAAAGGTCACTAAATATTCACCAAACTTGCAGTTCGGTAAAAGACACCTGCTTTCTAAAAAAATTCTGGAGTGGAAAATCGACCAAAAATTTCAAAAGAGGGCAACCTTCCAAGAACACAATTTCAAGAGTTCTATTGTACTCCCAATTGTTTCCTTTTTTTTTAACAGAAAAGAAAACGGTGGAGAAAAATGATGAGTTTTACGAATTTTCAAAGACATGCAAACCCAAATTACAAAAACCTATCAGCTCACAGCAGCCAGAAGGGCCATTAGCATAAATGCTGCAAACAATATATGCTGAAGCGATTGTGGAGAAATGCGTACCCTGGATTCTAAGGGGGACGTGGTAAGAGCCACTAATGAAAACACAAAGAAGGTGCTTTGAAAAGGGAAACACGGTGCTACCAGTCAATCAATCACACCCACTGCTGGGCCTATCACCTGAGAAAAAATGAGAATCGAAAAGTCACAGCCTGGCAATCCTGCACTCCAACAATATTTACCATAGCCAACACTTGGAAGCAATGAAAATGTCCATCAACCGAGGAATGCACAAAGTAGAAGTGGTCCACGTACACAGTGGAAAATTACTCCAATAAAAAATAAAAATTAAATGTAAAAATCCAACAAAAGTAAGGAGACATCAGCTTGTGTGGGTTTGTCCGGGCACACTCCACTCTAATTTATAACCGAGAAACACCACAGGCCGCAAGGGCTTTTCCCTAGTTACCAGGGTGGGGGACATAGAAAGGCTGCCGCCCTCTGGCAGTTACCTGCAAAAGCAGCTTTAAAGCCTGTGCTAATGGTCACTTCATAGGAACAAGTACTGCAGAACTGTAAATGAAACAGGCCCTCAAAATGTCTTGAGGGAGGTAAAGGCCAAAACATTTCAAAATGTGACACATACTTAAAGAGAACACTTTGAAGAACTAAGGGGTAATCACAGCTTGAAAAATAGCAAAGGACATGCCTTAAAGCTCAATTTCAACAGATTATGTGGCACATTCGAATTCAACCACAGAGAGGTATCAGCTCACACTTGTCAGAATAACCATCAGCAAGAAAACTACAAACAATAAATGCTGGAAGTGTTGTGGAGAAATGCATACCCTCAACTTCAAAGGGGACGTAACTTGGAAAGGGCCACGAATGAGAACAGAATGGAGGTGCCTTAAAAAGGTAAACATTGAGCTACTATATGATCCAGCAGGCCCACTCCTCGACGTAAAACCTAAGAAGAGAGAATTGGAAAGACACAGGCAGGCAAATCTGCACTGCACAGTATTACAATAGCCAAGATATGGAAGTAACCAAAAAGTCCACCAACAGATGGATGGACAAAGAAGAACTCCTCCATGTACAGATGGAATATTCGCTAGTGAAAAAAATGAAACAATGCCGTTTGCAGCACCATAGATGAGTCTAGACGTAATCACGCCACGTGTAGTAAGTGAGAAAGCAAAAGACACATATCCTATCATATCACTTGTAAGAGTTACTTAAAAATTGATACCAATGAAGATATTTCCACAGAGAAAGGCAATCACAGATTCATTAAAAAACTTATGGTTCACCAAATAGAAAGGGATGAGGATTGGATACATTGCCACATTGGGGTTAACAGAGATATACAAACCATGTGAAATATATAACCACCAAAGACGTACGGAAGACCAGGAGAAGACTACTCAACATTGTGTCATAACCTACATGGGAAAAGGATGCGAGGAACAATAGATACATGTATATGTGTGAAAGAACCACATCTTGCACACCTAGAACAAACAAACCATTGTAATCATATTTACTGGGATAAAAAATAAAAAGTAAACTACAAATATGAACAAGAAGTAATGAGACATAAACTTAAAGGGCTTTTCCCTGGCACATTCCATTCTAATTTACAACCTACAACACCACTTCCATTAAGGCTCTGTTTCCCTAGTAACCAAATATGGTAAAGGGGAAATGCTGCCACCTTGTGGCCGTTTCCTGCAAGAACAGCTTTAAACTCACAGCTAATGGTCACGTAACATTCCCAAGGACTCAGGGCTGTAAAGGACACCTGCCCTAAAAAATTGTGCTGAAGGAGGGAATGGACAAAACAATTCAAAACAGGCAAATGTTTCAAGAAGAGAGTATGAAGAGTTAAGTTTTACTCACGCTCTTTTAAAAAAAAAAGGAAAATGGATAAAAGCTCAACCTCAGGGAGTGTTAGACCCATGCAATCTAATCTACAAAAAGTTTCAACTTACACCAGTCGACTGAACATGAGCAAAAAGTCTACAAACAATAAATGCTGAAGGGGTTTTAGGGAACTGTGTACCCTCTACCTGCCGGTGAGACGTAAAGGGGTAACAGCCAATAATGAGAACAGAAAGGAGCTGTGTTTAAAAGTAAAACTGCAGGCACCATTCAATGCAGCAGGCGCACCATTGGACCTCTCACCTGAGAAGACAAGAATCGAGAAGACACAGGCCGCAAAAGCTGCAGTGCAGCCTTATTCACAATAGCCAAGACAGTGGAGCAATCAAAATGTCCAACAACAGGTGAATGGATAAAGAAGAAGTGGTCCATGTACACAATGGAATAATAGCCATGGAAAACAATGAACCACTGCTCTCTGAGGCACCACAAATGAGTCTGGAGATAATCACGAAACATGAGGTAAGTCGGAAAGCAAAAGACCTATATTCTATGATATCACTTATAGGCGTTATCTAATAACTGACACAAAGGAACATATTTCCACAGAGAAAGACACTCACAGACTTAGAAAACAAACTATGCTCATCTAAAAGGAAAGGTGGGGGGAATGGATAAATTAAGATTAGTGTTACTATATGTATACAAACACATATTATATCCATATCTCAAAAAGACCAACCATATAGCAAGGGAGGTCTGCGGAACCGTCAGTAACATTTTACATGGGAAGAGGATCTGTACTTGAATAGACATCTATAATGTACAAACGAACCAGATGGTGTACACCTAGGACAAACAATATTCTAAGCTTTACCCCAATTAAAAAAAAATTTTAAAACCAAGAAGAAATAATGAGACATATACTTATGGGGCTTTCTCCATGCACATTCCAATGTAATTTACAAACTAGGAACACGACTTCCAGAAAGGCTCTGCTGCCCTAGTACCCAGATATGGGAATGGAGATATGCTGCCTGCTTGAGGCCACTTCCCACAACAGCAGATTTAAACCCATTGCTAAAGGTCACTAAATATTCACCAAACTTGCAGTTCGGTAAAAGACACCTGCTTTCTAAAAAAATTCTGGAGTGGAAAATCGACCAAAAATTTCAAAAGAGGGCAACCTTCCAAGAACACAATTTCAAGAGTTCTATTGTACTCCCAATTGTTTCCTTTTTTTTTAACAGAAAAGAAAACGGTGGAGAAAAATGATGAGTTTTACGAATTTTCAAAGACATGCAAACCCAAATTACAAAAACCTATCAGCTCACAGCAGCCAGAAGGGCCATTAGCATAAATGCTGCAAACAATATATGCTGAAGCGATTGTGGAGAAATGCGTACCCTGGATTCTAAGGGGGACGTGGTAAGAGCCACTAATGAAAACACAAAGAAGGTGCTTTGAAAAGGGAAACACGGTGCTACCAGTCAATCAATCACACCCACTGCTGGGCCTATCACCTGAGAAAAAATGAGAATCGAAAAGTCACAGCCTGGCAATCCTGCACTCCAACAATATTTACCATAGCCAACACTTGGAAGCAATGAAAATGTCCATCAACCGAGGAATGCACAAAGTAGAAGTGGTCCACGTACACAGTGGAAAATTACTCCAATAAAAAATAAAAATTAAATGTAAAAATCCAACAAAAGTAAGGAGACATCAGCTTGTGTGGGTTTGTCCGGGCACACTCCACTCTAATTTATAACCGAGAAACACCACAGGCCGCAAGGGCTTTTCCCTAGTTACCAGGGTGGGGGACATAGAAAGGCTGCCGCCCTCTGGCAGTTACCTGCAAAAGCAGCTTTAAAGCCTGTGCTAATGGTCACTTCATAGGAACAAGTACTGCAGAACTGTAAATGAAACAGGCCCTCAAAATGTCTTGAGGGAGGTAAAGGCCAAAACATTTCAAAATGTGACACATACTTAAAGAGAACACTTTGAAGAACTAAGGGGTAATCACAGCTTGAAAAATAGCAAAGGACATGCCTTAAAGCTCAATTTCAACAGATTATGTGGCACATTCGAATTCAACCACAGAGAGGTATCAGCTCACACTTGTCAGAATAACCATCAGCAAGAAAACTACAAACAATAAATGCTGGAAGTGTTGTGGAGAAATGCATACCCTCAACTTCAAAGGGGACGTAACTTGGAAAGGGCCACGAATGAGAACAGAATGGAGGTGCCTTAAAAAGGTAAACATTGAGCTACTATATGATCCAGCAGGCCCACTCCTCGACGTAAAACCTAAGAAGAGAGAATTGGAAAGACACAGGCAGGCAAATCTGCACTGCACAGTATTACAATAGCCAAGATATGGAAGTAACCAAAAAGTCCACCAACAGATGGATGGACAAAGAAGAACTCCTCCATGTACAGATGGAATATTCGCTAGTGAAAAAAATGAAACAATGCCGTTTGCAGCACCATAGATGAGTCTAGACGTAATCACGCCACGTGTAGTAAGTGAGAAAGCAAAAGACACATATCCTATCATATCACTTGTAAGAGTTACTTAAAAATTGATACCAATGAAGATATTTCCACAGAGAAAGGCAATCACAGATTCATTAAAAAACTTATGGTTCACCAAATAGAAAGGGATGAGGATTGGATACATTGCCACATTGGGGTTAACAGAGATATACAAACCATGTGAAATATATAACCACCAAAGACGTACGGAAGACCAGGAGAAGACTACTCAACATTGTGTCATAACCTACATGGGAAAAGGATGCGAGGAACAATAGATACATGTATATGTGTGAAAGAACCACATCTTGCACACCTAGAACAAACAAACCATTGTAATCATATTTACTGGGATAAAAAATAAAAAGTAAACTACAAATATGAACAAGAAGTAATGAGACATAAACTTAAAGGGCTTTTCCCTGGCACATTCCATTCTAATTTACAACCTACAACACCACTTCCATTAAGGCTCTGTTTCCCTAGTAACCAAATATGGTAAAGGGGAAATGCTGCCACCTTGTGGCCGTTTCCTGCAAGAACAGCTTTAAACTCACAGCTAATGGTCACGTAACATTCCCAAGGACTCAGGGCTGTAAAGGACACCTGCCCTAAAAAATTGTGCTGAAGGAGGGAATGGACAAAACAATTCAAAACAGGCAAATGTTTCAAGAAGAGAGTATGAAGAGTTAAGTTTTACTCACGCTCTTTTAAAAAAAAAAGGAAAATGGATAAAAGCTCAACCTCAGGGAGTGTTAGACCCATGCAATCTAATCTACAAAAAGTTTCAACTTACACCAGTCGACTGAACATGAGCAAAAAGTCTACAAACAATAAATGCTGAAGGGGTTTTAGGGAACTGTGTACCCTCTACCTGCCGGTGAGACGTAAAGGGGTAACAGCCAATAATGAGAACAGAAAGGAGCTGTGTTTAAAAGTAAAACTGCAGGCACCATTCAATGCAGCAGGCGCACCATTGGACCTCTCACCTGAGAAGACAAGAATCGAGAAGACACAGGCCGCAAAAGCTGCAGTGCAGCCTTATTCACAATAGCCAAGACAGTGGAGCAATCAAAATGTCCAACAACAGGTGAATGGATAAAGAAGAAGTGGTCCATGTACACAATGGAATAATAGCCATGGAAAACAATGAACCACTGCTCTCTGAGGCACCACAAATGAGTCTGGAGATAATCACGAAACATGAGGTAAGTCGGAAAGCAAAAGACCTATATTCTATGATATCACTTATAGGCGTTATCTAATAACTGACACAAAGGAACATATTTCCACAGAGAAAGACACTCACAGACTTAGAAAACAAACTATGCTCATCTAAAAGGAAAGGTGGGGGGAATGGATAAATTAAGATTAGTGTTACTATATGTATACAAACACATATTATATCCATATCTCAAAAAGACCAACCATATAGCAAGGGAGGTCTGCGGAACCGTCAGTAACATTTTACATGGGAAGAGGATCTGTACTTGAATAGACATCTATAATGTACAAACGAACCAGATGGTGTACACCTAGGACAAACAATATTCTAAGCTTTACCCCAATTAAAAAAAAATTTTAAAACCAAGAAGAAATAATGAGACATATACTTATGGGGCTTTCTCCATGCACATTCCAATGTAATTTACAAACTAGGAACACGACTTCCAGAAAGGCTCTGCTGCCCTAGTACCCAGATATGGGAATGGAGATATGCTGCCTGCTTGAGGCCACTTCCCACAACAGCAGATTTAAACCCATTGCTAAAGGTCACTAAATATTCACCAAACTTGCAGTTCGGTAAAAGACACCTGCTTTCTAAAAAAATTCTGGAGTGGAAAATCGACCAAAAATTTCAAAAGAGGGCAACCTTCCAAGAACACAATTTCAAGAGTTCTATTGTACTCCCAATTGTTTCCTTTTTTTTTAACAGAAAAGAAAACGGTGGAGAAAAATGATGAGTTTTACGAATTTTCAAAGACATGCAAACCCAAATTACAAAAACCTATCAGCTCACAGCAGCCAGAAGGGCCATTAGCATAAATGCTGCAAACAATATATGCTGAAGCGATTGTGGAGAAATGCGTACCCTCGATTCTAAGGGGGACGTGGTAAGAGCCACTAATGAAAACACAAAGAAGGTGCTTTGAAAAGGGAAACACGGTGCTACCAGTCAATCAATCACACCCACTGCTGGGCCTATCACCTGAGAAAAAATGAGAATCGAAAAGTCACAGCCTGGCAATCCTGCACTCCAACAATATTTACCATAGCCAACACTTGGAAGCAATGAAAATGTCCATCAACCGAGGAATGCACAAAGTAGAAGTGGTCCACGTACACAGTGGAAAATTACTCCAATAAAAAATAAAAATTAAATGTAAAAATCCAACAAAAGTAAGGAGACATCAGCTTGTGTGGGTTTGTCCGGGCACACTCCACTCTAATTTATAACCGAGAAACACCACAGGCCGCAAGGGCTTTTCCCTAGTTACCAGGGTGGGGGACATAGAAAGGCTGCCGCCCTCTGGCAGTTACCTGCAAAAGCAGCTTTAAAGCCTGTGCTAATGGTCACTTCATAGGAACAAGTACTGCAGAACTGTAAATGAAACAGGCCCTCAAAATGTCTTGAGGGAGGTAAAGGCCAAAACATTTCAAAATGTGACACATACTTAAAGAGAACACTTTGAAGAACTAAGGGGTAATCACAGCTTGAAAAATAGCAAAGGACATGCCTTAAAGCTCAATTTCAACAGATTATGTGGCACATTCGAATTCAACCACAGAGAGGTATCAGCTCACACTTGTCAGAATAACCATCAGCAAGAAAACTACAAACAATAAATGCTGAAAGTGTTGTGGAGAAATGCATACCCTCAACTTCAAAGGGGACGTAACTTGGAAAGGGCCACGAATGAGAACAGAATGGAGGTGCCTTAAAAAGGTAAACATTGAGCTACTATATGATCCAGCAGGCCCACTCCTCGACGTAAAACCTAAGAAGAGAGAATTGGAAAGACACAGGCAGGCAAATCTGCACTGCACAGTATTACAATAGCCAAGATATGGAAGTAACCAAAAAGTCCACCAACAGATGGATGGACAAAGAAGAACTCCTCCATGTACAGATGGAATATTCGCTAGTGAAAAAAATGAAACAATGCCGTTTGCAGCACCATAGATGAGTCTAGACGTAATCACGCCACGTGTAGTAAGTGAGAAAGCAAAAGACACATATCCTATCATATCACTTGTAAGAGTTACTTAAAAATTGATACCAATGAAGATATTTCCACAGAGAAAGGCAATCACAGATTCATTAAAAAACTTATGGTTCACCAAATAGAAAGGGATGAGGATTGGATACATTGCCACATTGGGGTTAACAGAGATATACAAACCATGTGAAATATATAACCACCAAAGACGTACGGAAGACCAGGAGAAGACTACTCAACATTGTGTCATAACCTACATGGGAAAAGGATGCGAGGAACAATAGATACATGTATATGTGTGAAAGAACCACATCTTGCACACCTAGAACAAACAAACCATTGTAATCATATTTACTGGGATAAAAAATAAAAAGTAAACTACAAATATGAACAAGAAGTAATGAGACATAAACTTAAAGGGCTTTTCCCTGGCACATTCCATTCTAATTTACAACCTACAACACCACTTCCATTAAGGCTCTGTTTCCCTAGTAACCAAATATGGTAAAGGGGAAATGCTGCCACCTTGTGGCCGTTTCCTGCAAGAACAGCTTTAAACTCACAGCTAATGGTCACTTAACATTCCCAAGGACTCAGGGCTGTAAAGGACACCTGCCCTAAAAAATTGTGCTGAAGGAGGGAATGGACAAAACAATTCAAAACAGGCAAATGTTTCAAGAAGAGAGTATGAAGAGTTAAGTTTTACTCACGCTCTTTTAAAAAAAAAGGAAAATGGATAAAAGCTCAACCTCAGGGAGTGTTAGACCCATGCAATCTAATCTACAAAAAGTTTCAACTTACACCAGTCGACTGAACATGAGCAAAAACTCTACAAACAATAAATGCTGAAGGGGTTTTAGGGAACTGTGTACCCTCTACCTGCTGGTGAGACGTGAAGGGGTAACAGCCAATAATGAGAACAGAAAGGAGCTGTGTTTAAAAGTAAAACTGCAGGCACCATTCAATGCAGCAGGCGCACCATTGGACCTCTCACCTGAGAAGACAAGAATCGAGAAGACACAGGCCGCAAAAGCTGCAGTGCAGCCTTATTCACAATAGCCAAGACAGTGGAGCAATCAAAATGTCCAACAACAGGTGAATGGATAAAGAAGAAGTGGTCCATGTACACAATGGAATAATAGCCATGGAAAACAATGAACCACTGCTCTCTGAGGCACCTCAAATGAGTCTGGAGATAATCACGAAACATGAGGTAAGTCGGAAAGCAAAAGACCTATATTCTATGATATCACTTATAGGCGTTATCTAATAACTGACACAAAGGAACATATTTCCACAGAGAAAGACACTCACAGACTTAGAAAACAAACTATACTCATCTAAAAGGAAAGGTGGGGGGAATGGATAAATTAAGATTAGTGTTACTATATGTATACAAACACATATTATATCCATATCTCAAAAAGACCAACCATATAGCAAGGGAGGTCTGCGGAACCGTCAGTAACATTTTACATGGGAAGAGGATCTGTACTTGAATAGACATCTATAATGTACAAACGAACCAGATGGTGTACACCTAGGACAAACAATATTCTCAGCTTTACCCCAATTAAAAAAAACTTTAAAACCAAGAAGAAATAATGAGACATATACTTATGGGGCTTTCTCCATGCACATTCCAATGTAATTTACAAACTAGGAACACGACTTCCAGAAAGGCTCTGCTGCCCTAGTACCCAGATATGGGAATGGAGATATGCTGCCTGCTTGAGGCCACTTCCCACAACAGCAGATTTAAACCCATTGCTAAAGGTCACTAAATATTCACCAAACTTGCAGTTCGGTAAAAGACACCTGCTTTCTAAAAAAATTCTGGAGTGGAAAATCGACCAAAAATTTCAAAGGAGGGCAACCTTCCAAGAACACAATTTCAAGAGTTCTATTGTACTCCCAATTGTTTCCTTTTTTTTTAACAGAAAAGAAAACGGTGGAGAAAAATGATGAGTTTTACGAATTTTCAAAGACATGCAAACCCAAATTACAAAAACCTATCAGCTCACAGCAGGCAGAAGGGCCATTAGCATAAATGCTGCAAACAATATATGCTGAAGCGATTGTGGAGAAATGCGTACCCTCGATTCTAAGGGGGACGTGGTAAGAGCCACTAATGAAAACACAAAGAAGGTGCTTTGAAAAGGGAAACACGGTGCTACCAGTCAATCAATCACACCCACTGCTGGGCCTATCACCTGAGAAAAAATGAGAATCGAAAAGTCACAGCCTGGCAATCCTGCACTCCAACAATATTTACCATAGCCAACACTTGGAAGCAATGAAAATGTCCATCAACCGAGGAATGCACAAAGTAGAAGTGGTCCACGTACACAGTGGAAAATTACTCCAATAAAAAATAAAAATTAAATGTAAAAATCCAACAAAAGTAAGGAGACATCAGCTTGTGTGGGTTTGTCCGGGCACACTCCACTCTAATTTATAACCGAGAAACACCACAGGCCGCAAGGGCTTTTCCCTAGTTACCAGGGTGGGGGACCTAGAAAGGCTGCCGCCCTCTGGCAGTTACCTGCAAAAGCAGCTTTAAAGCCTGTGCTAATGGTCACTTCATAGGAACAAGTACTGCAGAACTGTAAATGAAACAGGCCCTCAAAATGTCTTGAGGGAGGTAAAGGCCAAAACATTTCAAAATGTGACACATACTTAAAGAGAACACTTTGAAGAACTAAGGGGTAATCACAGCTTGAAAAATAGCAAAGGACATGCCTTAAAGCTCAATTTCAACAGATTATGTGGCACATTCGAATTCAACCACAGAGAGGTATCAGCTCACACTTGTCAGAATAACCATCAGCAAGAAAACTACAAACAATAAATGCTGAAAGTGTTGTGGAGAAATGCATACCCTCAACTTCAAAGGGGACGTAACTTGGAAAGGGCCACGAATGAGAACAGAATGGAGGTGCCTTAAAAAGGTAAACATTGAGCTACTATATGATCCAGCAGGCCCACTCCTCGACGTAAAACCTAAGAAGAGAGAATTGGAAAGACACAGGCAGGCAAATCTGCACTGCACAGTATTACAATAGCCAAGATATGGAAGTAACCAAAAAGTCCACCAACAGATGGATGGACAAAGAAGAACTCCTCCATGTACAGATGGAATATTCGCTAGTGAAAAAAATGAAACAATGCCGTTTGCAGCACCATAGATGAGTCTAGACGTAATCACGCCACGTGCAGTAAGTGAGAAAGCAAAAGACACATATCCTATCATATCACTTTTAAGAGTTACTTAAAAATTGATACCAATGAAGATATTTCCACAGAGAAAGGCAATCACAGATTCATTAAAAAACTTATGGTTCACCAAATAGAAAGGGATGAGGATTGGATACATTGCCACATTGGGGTTAACAGAGATATACAAACCATGTGAAATATATAACCACCAAAGACGTACGGAAGACCAGGAGAAGACTACTCAACATTGTGTCATAACCTACATGGGAAAAGGATGCGAGGAACAATAGATACATGTATATGTGTGAAAGAACCACATCTTGCACACCTAGAACAAACAAACCATTGTAATCATATTTACTGGGATAAAAAATAAAAAGTAAACTACAAATATGAACAAGAAGTAATGAGACATAAACTTAAAGGGCTTTTCCCTGGCACATTCCATTCTAATTTACAACCTACAACACCACTTCCATTAAGGCTCTGTTTCCCTAGTAACCAAATATGGTAAAGGGGAAATGCTGCCACCTTGTGGCCGTTTCCTGCAAGAACAGCTTTAAACTCACAGCTAATGGTCACTTAACATTCCCAAGGACTCAGGGCTGTAAAGGACACCTGCCCTAAAAAATTGTGCTGAAGGAGGGAATGGACAAAACAATTCAAAACAGGCAAATGTTTCAAGAAGAGAGTATGAAGAGTTAAGTTTTACTCACGCTCTTTTAAAAAAAAAGGAAAATGGATAAAAGCTCAACCTCAGGGAGTGTTAGACCCATGCAATCTAATCTAGAAAAAGTTTCAACTTACACCAGTCGACTGAACATGAGCAAAAAGTCTACAAACAATAAATGCTGAAGGGGTTTTAGGGAACTGTGTACCCTCTACCTACTGGTGAGACGTGAAGGGGTAACAGCCAATAATGAGAACAGAAAGGAGCTGTGTTTAAAAGTAAAACTGCAGGCACCATTCAATGCAGCAGGCGCACCATTGGACCTCTCACCTGAGAAGACAAGAATCGAGAAGACACAGGCCGCAAAAGCTGCAGTGCAGCCTTATTCACAATAGCCAAGACAGTGGAGCAATCAAAATGTCCAACAACAGGTGAATGGATAAAGAAGAAGTGGTCCATGTACACAATGGAATAATAGCCATGGAAAACAATGAACCACTGCTCTCTGAGGCACCACAAATGAGTCTGGAGATAATCACGAAACATGAGGTAAGTCGGAAAGCAAAAGACCTATATTCTATGATATCCCTTATAGGCGTTATCTAATAACTGACACAAAGGAACATATTTCCACAGAGAAAGACACTCACAGACTTAGAAAACAAACTATGCTCATCTAAAAGGAAAGGTGGGGGGAGTGGATAAATTAAGATTAGTGTTACTATATGTATACAAACACATATTATATCCATATCTCAAAAAGACCAACCATATAGCAAGGGAGGTCTGCGGAACCGTCAGTAACATTTTACATGGGAAGAGGATCTGTACTTGAATAGACATCTATAATGTACAAACGAACCAGATGGTGTACACCTAGGACAAACAATATTCTCAGCTTTACCCCAATTAAAAAAAAACTTTAAAACCAAGAAGAAATAATGAGACATATACTTATGGGGCTTTCTCCATGCACATTCCAATGTAATTTACAAACTAGGAACACGACTTCCAGAAAGGCTCTGCTGCCCTAGTACCCAGATATGGGAATGGAGATATGCTGCCTGCTTGAGGCCACTTCCCACAACAGCAGATTTAAACCCATTGCTAAAGGTCACTAAATATTCACCAAACTTGCAGTTCGGTAAAAGACACCTGCTTTCTAAAAAAATTCTGGAGTGGAAAATCGACCAAAAATTTCAAAGGAGGGCAACCTTCCAAGAACACAATTTCAAGAGTTCTATTGTACTCCCAATTGTTTCCTTTTTTTTTAACAGAAAAGAAAACGGTGGAGAAAAATGATGAGTTTTACGAATTTTCAAAGACATGCAAACCCAAATTACAAAAACCTATCAGCTCACAGCAGGCAGAAGGGCCATTAGCATAAATGCTGCAAACAATATATGCTGAAGCGATTGTGGAGAAATGCGTACCCTCGATTCTAAGGGGGACGTGGTAAGAGCCACTAATGAAAACACAAAGAAGGTGCTTTGAAAAGGGAAACACGGTGCTACCAGTCAATCAATCACACCCACTGCTGGGCCTATCACCTGAGAAAAAATGAGAATCGAAAAGTCACAGCCTGGCAATCCTGCACTCCAACAATATTTACCATAGCCAACACTTGGAAGCAATGAAAATGTCCATCAACCGAGGAATGCACAAAGTAGAAGTGGTCCACGTACACAGTGGAAAATTACTCCAATAAAAAATAAAAATTAAATGTAAAAATCCAACAAAAGTAAGGAGACATCAGCTTGTGTGGGTTTGTCCGGGCACACTCCACTCTAATTTATAACCGAGAAACACCACAGGCCGCAAGGGCTTTTCCCTAGTTACCAGGGTGGGGGACCTAGAAAGGCTGCCGCCCTCTGGCAGTTACCTGCAAAAGCAGCTTTAAAGCCTGTGCTAATGGTCACTTCATAGGAACAAGTACTGCAGAACTGTAAATGAAACAGGCCCTCAAAATGTCTTGAGGGAGGTAAAGGCCAAAACATTTCAAAATGTGACACATACTTAAAGAGAACACTTTGAAGAACTAAGGGGTAATCACAGCTTGAAAAATAGCAAAGGACATGCCTTAAAGCTCAATTTCAACAGATTATGTGGCACATTCGAATTCAACCACAGAGAGGTATCAGCTCACACTTGTCAGAATAACCATCAGCAAGAAAACTACAAACAATAAATGCTGAAAGTGTTGTGGAGAAATGCATACCCTCAACTTCAAAGGGGACGTAACTTGGAAAGGGCCACGAATGAGAACAGAATGGAGGTGCCTTAAAAAGGTAAACATTGAGCTACTATATGATCCAGCAGGCCCACTCCTCGACGTAAAACCTAAGAAGAGAGAATTGGAAAGACACAGGCAGGCAAATCTGCACTGCACAGTATTACAATAGCCAAGATATGGAAGTAACCAAAAAGTCCACCAACAGATGGATGGACAAAGAAGAACTCCTCCATGTACAGATGGAATATTCGCTAGTGAAAAAAATGAAACAATGCCGTTTGCAGCACCATAGATGAGTCTAGACGTAATCACGCCACGTGTAGTAAGTGAGAAAGCAAAAGACACATATCCTATCATATCACTTGTAAGAGTTACTTAAAAATTGATACCAATGAAGATATTTCCACAGAGAAAGGCAATCACAGATTCATTAAAAAACTTATGGTTCACCAAATAGAAAGGGATGAGGATTGGATACATTGCCACATTGGGGTTAACAGAGATATACAAACCATGTGAAATATATAACCACCAAAGACGTACGGAAGACCAGGAGAAGACTACTCAACATTGTGTCATAACCTACATGGGAAAAGGATGCGAGGAACAATAGATACATGTATATGTGTGAAAGAACCACATCTTGCACACCTAGAACAAACAAACCATTGTAATCATATTTACTGGGATAAAAAATAAAAAGTAAACTACAAATATGAACAAGAAGTAATGAGACATAAACTTAAAGGGCTTTTCCCTGGCACATTCCATTCTAATTTACAACCTACAACACCACTTCCATTAAGGCTCTGTTTCCCTAGTAACCAAATATGGTAAAGGGGAAATGCTGCCACCTTGTGGCCGTTTCCTGCAAGAACAGCTTTAAACTCACAGCTAATGGTCACTTAACATTCCCAAGGACTCAGGGCTGTAAAGGACACCTGCCCTAAAAAATTGTGCTGAAGGAGGGAATGGACAAAACAATTCAAAACAGGCAAATGTTTCAAGAAGAGAGTATGAAGAGTTAAGTTTTACTCACGCTCTTTTAAAAAAAAAGGAAAATGGATAAAAGCTCAACCTCAGGGAGTGTTAGACCCATGCAATCTAATCTAGAAAAAGTTTCAACTTACACCAGTCGACTGAACATGAGCAAAAAGTCTACAAACAATAAATGCTGAAGGGGTTTTAGGGAACTGTGTACCCTCTACCTACTGGTGAGACGTGAAGGGGTAACAGCCAATAATGAGAACAGAAAGGAGCTGTGTTTAAAAGTAAAACTGCAGGCACCATTCAATGCAGCAGGCGCACCATTGGACCTCTCACCTGAGAAGACAAGAATCGAGAAGACACAGGCCGCAAAAGCTGCAGTGCAGCCTTATTCACAATAGCCAAGACAGTGGAGCAATCAAAATGTCCAACAACAGGTGAATGGATAAAGAAGAAGTGGTCCATGTACACAATGGAATAATAGCCATGGAAAACAATGAACCACTGCTCTCTGAGGCACCACAAATGAGTCTGGAGATAATCACGAAACATGAGGTAAGTCGGAAAGCAAAAGACCTATATTCTATGATATCCCTTATAGGCGTTATCTAATAACTGACACAAAGGAACATATTTCCACAGAGAAAGACACTCACAGACTTAGAAAACAAACTATGCTCATCTAAAAGGAAAGGTGGGGGGAGTGGATAAATTAAGATTAGTGTTACTATATGTATACAAACACATATTATATCCATATCTCAAAAAGACCAACCATATAGCAAGGGAGGTCTGCGGAACCGTCAGTAACATTTTACATGGGAAGAGGATCTGTACTTGAATAGACATCTATAATGTACAAACGAACCAGATGGTGTACACCTAGGACAAACAATATTCTCAGCTTTACCCCAATTAAAAAAAAACTTTAAAACCAAGAAGAAATAATGAGACATATACTTATGGGGCTTTCTCCATGCACATTCCAATGTAATTTACAAACTAGGAACACGACTTCCAGAAAGGCTCTGCTGCCCTAGTACCCAGATATGGGAATGGAGATATGCTGCCTGCTTGAGGCCACTTCCCACAACAGCAGATTTAAACCCATTGCTAAAGGTCACTAAATATTCACCAAACTTGCAGTTCGGTAAAAGACACCTGCTTTCTAAAAAAATTCTGGAGTGGAAAATCGACCAAAAATTTCAAAGGAGGGCAACCTTCCAAGAACACAATTTCAAGAGTTCTATTGTACTCCCAATTGTTTCCTTTTTTTTTAACAGAAAAGAAAACGGTGGAGAAAAATGATGAGTTTTACGAATTTTCAAAGACATGCAAACCCAAATTACAAAAACCTATCAGCTCACAGCAGGCAGAAGGGCCATTAGCATAAATGCTGCAAACAATATATGCTGAAGCGATTGTGGAGAAATGCGTACCCTCGATTCTAAGGGGGACGTGGTAAGAGCCACTAATGAAAACACAAAGAAGGTGCTTTGAAAAGGGAAACACGGTGCTACCAGTCAATCAATCACACCCACTGCTGGGCCTATCACCTGAGAAAAAATGAGAATCGAAAAGTCACAGCCTGGCAATCCTGCACTCCAACAATATTTACCATAGCCAACACTTGGAAGCAATGAAAATGTCCATCAACCGAGGAATGCACAAAGTAGAAGTGGTCCACGTACACAGTGGAAAATTACTCCAATAAAAAATAAAAATTAAATGTAAAAATCCAACAAAAGTAAGGAGACATCAGCTTGTGTGGGTTTGTCCGGGCACACTCCACTCTAATTTATAACCGAGAAACACCACAGGCCGCAAGGGCTTTTCCCTAGTTACCAGGGTGGGGGACCTAGAAAGGCTGCCGCCCTCTGGCAGTTACCTGCAAAAGCAGCTTTAAAGCCTGTGCTAATGGTCACTTCATAGGAACAAGTACTGCAGAACTGTAAATGAAACAGGCCCTCAAAATGTCTTGAGGGAGGTAAAGGCCAAAACATTTCAAAATGTGACACATACTTAAAGAGAACACTTTGAAGAACTAAGGGGTAATCACAGCTTGAAAAATAGCAAAGGACATGCCTTAAAGCTCAATTTCAACAGATTATGTGGCACATTCGAATTCAACCACAGAGAGGTATCAGCTCACACTTGTCAGAATAACCATCAGCAAGAAAACTACAAACAATAAATGCTGAAAGTGTTGTGGAGAAATGCATACCCTCAACTTCAAAGGGGACGTAACTTGGAAAGGGCCACGAATGAGAACAGAATGGAGGTGCCTTAAAAAGGTAAACATTGAGCTACTATATGATCCAGCAGGCCCACTCCTCGACGTAAAACCTAAGAAGAGAGAATTGGAAAGACACAGGCAGGCAAATCTGCACTGCACAGTATTACAATAGCCAAGATATGGAAGTAACCAAAAAGTCCACCAACAGATGGATGGACAAAGAAGAACTCCTCCATGTACAGATGGAATATTCGCTAGTGAAAAAAATGAAACAATGCCGTTTGCAGCACCATAGATGAGTCTAGACGTAATCACGCCACGTGTAGTAAGTGAGAAAGCAAAAGACACATATCCTATCATATCACTTGTAAGAGTTACTTAAAAATTGATACCAATGAAGATATTTCCACAGAGAAAGGCAATCACAGATTCATTAAAAAACTTATGGTTCACCAAATAGAAAGGGATGAGGATTGGATACATTGCCACATTGGGGTTAACAGAGATATACAAACCATGTGAAATATATAACCACCAAAGACGTACGGAAGACCAGGAGAAGACTACTCAACATTGTGTCATAACCTACATGGGAAAAGGATGCGAGGAACAATAGATACATGTATATGTGTGAAAGAACCACATCTTGCACACCTAGAACAAACAAACCATTGTAATCATATTTACTGGGATAAAAAATAAAAAGTAAACTACAAATATGAACAAGAAGTAATGAGACATAAACTTAAAGGGCTTTTCCCTGGCACATTCCATTCTAATTTACAACCTACAACACCACTTCCATTAAGGCTCTGTTTCCCTAGTAACCAAATATGGTAAAGGGGAAATGCTGCCACCTTGTGGCCGTTTCCTGCAAGAACAGCTTTAAACTCACAGCTAATGGTCACTTAACATTCCCAAGGACTCAGGGCTGTAAAGGACACCTGCCCTAAAAAATTGTGCTGAAGGAGGGAATGGACAAAACAATTCAAAACAGGCAAATGTTTCAAGAAGAGAGTATGAAGAGTTAAGTTTTACTCACGCTCTTTTAAAAAAAAAGGAAAATGGATAAAAGCTCAAACTCAGGGAGTGTTAGACCCATGCAATCTAATCTAGAAAAAGTTTCAACTTACACCAGTCGACTGAACATGAGCAAAAAGTCTACAAACAATAAATGCTGAAGGGGTTTTAGGGAACTGTGTACCCTCTACCTACTGGTGAGACGTGAAGGGGTAACAGCCAATAATGAGAACAGAAAGGAGCTGTGTTTAAAAGTAAAACTGCAGGCACCATTCAATGCAGCAGGCGCACCATTGGACCTCTCACCTGAGAAGACAAGAATCGAGAAGACACAGGCCGCAAAAGCTGCAGTGCAGCCTTATTCACAATAGCCAAGACAGTGGAGCAATCAAAATGTCCAACAACAGGTGAATGGATAAAGAAGAAGTGGTCCATGTACACAATGGAATAATAGCCATGGAAAACAATGAACCACTGCTCTCTGAGGCACCACAAATGAGTCTGGAGATAATCACGAAACATGAGGTAAGTCGGAAAGCAAAAGACCTATATTCTATGATATCCCTTATAGGCGTTATCTAATAACTGACACAAAGGAACATATTTCCACAGAGAAAGACACTCACAGACTTAGAAAACAAACTATGCTCATCTAAAAGGAAAGGTGGGGGGAGTGGATAAATTAAGATTAGTGTTACTATATGTATACAAACACATATTATATCCATATCTCAAAAAGACCAACCATATAGCAAGGGAGGTCTGCGGAACCGTCAGTAACATTTTACATGGGAAGAGGATCTGTACTTGAATAGACATCTATAATGTACAAACGAACCAGATGGTGTACACCTAGGACAAACAATATTCTCAGCTTTACCCCAATTAAAAAAAAACTTTAAAACCAAGAAGAAATAATGAGACATATACTTATGGGGCTTTCTCCATGCACATTCCAATGTAATTTACAAACTAGGAACACGACTTCCAGAAAGGCTCTGCTGCCCTAGTACCCAGATATGGGAATGGAGATATGCTGCCTGCTTGAGGCCACTTCCCACAACAGCAGATTTAAACCCATTGCTAAAGGTCACTAAATATTCACCAAACTTGCAGTTCGGTAAAAGACACCTGCTTTCTAAAAAAATTCTGGAGTGGAAAATCGACCAAAAATTTCAAAAGAGGGCAACCTTCCAAGAACACAATTTCAAGAGTTCTATTGTACTCCCAATTGTTTCCTTTTTTTTTAACAGAAAAGAAAACGGTGGAGAAAAATGATGAGTTTTACGAATTTTCAAAGACATGCAAACCCAAATTACAAAAACCTATCAGCTCACAGCAGCCAGAAGGGCCATTAGCATAAATGCTGCAAACAATATATGCTGAAGCGATTGTGGAGAAATGCGTACCCTCGATTCTAAGGGGGACGTGGTAAGAGCCACTAATGAAAACACAAAGAAGGTGCTTTGAAAAGGGAAACACGGTGCTACCAGTCAATCAATCACACCCACTGCTGGGCCTATCACCTGAGAAAAAATGAGAATCGAAAAGTCACAGCCTGGCAATCCTGCACTCCAACAATATTTACCATAGCCAACACTTGGAAGCAATGAAAATGTCCATCAACCGAGGAATGCACAAAGTAGAAGTGGTCCACGTACACAGTGGAAAATTACTCCAATAAAAAATAAAAATTAAATGTAAAAATCCAACAAAAGTAAGGAGACATCAGCTTGTGTGGGTTTGTCCGGGCACACTCCACTCTAATTTATAACCGAGAAACACCACAGGCCGCAAGGGCTTTTCCCTAGTTACCAGGGTGGGGGACCTAGAAAGGCTGCCGCCCTCTGGCAGTTACCTGCAAAAGCAGCTTTAAAGCCTGTGCTAATGGTCACTTCATAGGAACAAGTACTGCAGAACTGTAAATGAAACAGGCCCTCAAAATGTCTTGAGGGAGGTAAAGGCCAAAACATTTCAAAATGTGACACATACTTAAAGAGAACACTTTGAAGAACTAAGGGGTAATCACAGCTTGAAAAATAGCAAAGGACATGCCTTAAAGCTCAATTTCAACAGATTATGTGGCACATTCGAATTCAACCACAGAGAGGTATCAGCTCACACTTGTCAGAATAACCATCAGCAAGAAAACTACAAACAATAAATGCTGAAAGTGTTGTGGAGAAATGCATACCCTCAACTTCAAAGGGGACGTAACTTGGAAAGGGCCACGAATGAGAACAGAATGGAGGTGCCTTAAAAAGGTAAACATTGAGCTACTATATGATCCAGCAGACCCACTCCTCGACGTAAAACCTAAGAAGAGAGAATTGGAAAGACACAGGCAGGCAAATCTGCACTGCACAGTATTACAATAGCCAAGATATGGAAGTAACCAAAAAGTCCACCAACAGATGGATGGACAAAGAAGAACTCCTCCATGTACAGATGGAATATTCGCTAGTGAAAAAAATGAAACAATGCCGTTTGCAGCACCATAGATGAGTCTAGACGTAATCACGCCACGTGTAGTAAGTGAGAAAGCAAAAGACACATATCCTATCATATCACTTGTAAGAGTTACTTAAAAATTGATACCAATGAAGATATTTCCACAGAGAAAGGCAATCACAGATTCATTAAAAAACTTATGGTTCACCAAATAGAAAGGGATGAGGATTGGATACATTGCCACATTGGGGTTAACAGAGATATACAAACCATGTGAAATATATAACCACCAAAGACGTACGGAAGACCAGGAGAAGACTACTCAACATTGTGTCATAACCTACATGGGAAAAGGATGCGAGGAACAATAGATACATGTATATGTGTGAAAGAACCACATCTTGCACACCTAGAACAAACAAACCATTGTAATCATATTTACTGGGATAAAAAATAAAAAGTAAACTACAAATATGAACAAGAAGTAATGAGACATAAACTTAAAGGGCTTTTCCCTGGCACATTCCATTCTAATTTACAACCTACAACACCACTTCCATTAAGGCTCTGTTTCCCTAGTAACCAAATATGGTAAAGGGGAAATGCTGCCACCTTGTGGCCGTTTCCTGCAAGAACAGCTTTAAACTCACAGCTAATGGTCACTTAACATTCCCAAGGACTCAGGGCTGTAAAGGACACCTGCCCTAAAAAATTGTGCTGAAGGAGGGAATGGACAAAACAATTCAAAACAGGCAAATGTTTCAAGAAGAGAGTATGAAGAGTTAAGTTTTACTCACGCTCTTTTAAAAAAAAAGGAAAATGGATAAAAGCTCAACCTCAGGGAGTGTTAGACCCATGCAATCTAATCTAGAAAAAGTTTCAACTTACACCAGTCGACTGAACATGAGCAAAAAGTCTACAAACAATAAATGCTGAAGGGGTTTTAGGGAACTGTGTACCCTCTACCTACTGGTGAGACGTGAAGGGGTAACAGCCAATAATGAGAACAGAAAGGAGCTGTGTTTAAAAGTAAAACTGCAGGCACCATTCAATGCAGCAGGCGCACCATTGGACCTCTCACCTGAGAAGACAAGAATCGAGAAGACACAGGCCGCAAAAGCTGCAGTGCAGCCTTATTCACAATAGCCAAGACAGTGGAGCAATCAAAATGTCCAACAACAGGTGAATGGATAAAGAAGAAGTGGTCCATGTACACAATGGAATAATAGCCATGGAAAACAATGAACCACTGCTCTCTGAGGCACCACAAATGAGTCTGGAGATAATCACGAAACATGAGGTAAGTCGGAAAGCAAAAGACCTATATTCTATGATATCCCTTATAGGCGTTATCTAATAACTGACACAAAGGAACATATTTCCACAGAGAAAGACACTCACAGACTTAGAAAACAAACTATGCTCATCTAAAAGGAAAGGTGGGGGGAGTGGATAAATTAAGATTAGTGTTACTATATGTATACAAACACATATTATATCCATATCTCAAAAAGACCAACCATATAGCAAGGGAGGTCTGCGGAACCGTCAGTAACATTTTACATGGGAAGAGGATCTGTACTTGAATAGACATCTATAATGTACAAACGAACCAGATGGTGTACACCTAGGACAAACAATATTCTCAGCTTTACCCCAATTAAAAAAAAACTTTAAAACCAAGAAGAAATAATGAGACATATACTTATGGGGCTTTCTCCATGCACATTCCAATGTAATTTACAAACTAGGAACACGACTTCCAGAAAGGCTCTGCTGCCCTAGTACCCAGATATGGGAATGGAGATATGCTGCCTGCTTGAGGCCACTTCCCACAACAGCAGATTTAAACCCATTGCTAAAGGTCACTAAATATTCACCAAACTTGCAGTTCGGTAAAAGACACCTGCTTTCTAAAAAAATTCTGGAGTGGAAAATCGACCAAAAATTTCAAAAGAGGGCAACCTTCCAAGAACACAATTTCAAGAGTTCTATTGTACTCCCAATTGTTTCCTTTTTTTTTAACAGAAAAGAAAACGGTGGAGAAAAATGATGAGTTTTACGAATTTTCAAAGACATGCAAACCCAAATTACAAAAACCTATCAGCTCACAGCAGCCAGAAGGGCCATTAGCATAAATGCTGCAAACAATATATGCTGAAGCGATTGTGGAGAAATGCGTACCCTCGATTCTAAGGGGGACGTGGTAAGAGCCACTAATGAAAACACAAAGAAGGTGCTTTGAAAAGGGAAACACGGTGCTACCAGTCAATCAATCACACCCACTGCTGGGCCTATCACCTGAGAAAAAATGAGAATCGAAAAGTCACAGCCTGGCAATCCTGCACTCCAACAATATTTACCATAGCCAACACTTGGAAGCAATGAAAATGTCCATCAACCGAGGAATGCACAAAGTAGAAGTGGTCCACGTACACAGTGGAAAATTACTCCAATAAAAAATAAAAATTAAATGTAAAAATCCAACAAAAGTAAGGAGACATCAGCTTGTGTGGGTTTGTCCGGGCACACTCCACTCTAATTTATAACCGAGAAACACCACAGGCCGCAAGGGCTTTTCCCTAGTTACCAGGGTGGGGGACCTAGAAAGGCTGCCGCCCTCTGGCAGTTACCTGCAAAAGCAGCTTTAAAGCCTGTGCTAATGGTCACTTCATAGGAACAAGTACTGCAGAACTGTAAATGAAACAGGCCCTCAAAATGTCTTGAGGGAGGTAAAGGCCAAAACATTTCAAAATGTGACACATACTTAAAGAGAACACTTTGAAGAACTAAGGGGTAATCACAGCTTGAAAAATAGCAAAGGACATGCCTTAAAGCTCAATTTCAACGGATTATGTGGCACATTCGAATTCAACCACAGAGAGGTATCAGCTCACACTTGTCAGAATAACCATCAGCAAGAAAAGTACAAACAATAAATGCTGAAAGTGTTGTGGAGAAATGCATACCCTCAACTTCAAAGGGGACGTAACTTGGAAAGGGCCACGAATGAGAACAGAATGGAGGTGCCTTAAAAAGGTAAACATTGAGCTACTATATGATCCAGCAGGCCCACTCCTCGACGTAAAACCTAAGAAGAGAGAATTGGAAAGACACAGGCAGGCAATTCTGCACTGCACAGTATTACAATAGCCAAGATATGGAAGTAACCAAAAAGTCCACCAACAGATGGATGGACAAAGAAGAACTCCTCCATGTACAGATGGAATATTCGCTAGTGAAAAAAATGAAACAATGCCGTTTGCAGCACCATAGATGAGTCTAGACGTAATCACGCCACGTGTAGTAAGTGAGAAAGCAAAAGACACATATCCTATCATATCACTTGTAAGAGTTACTTAAAAATTGATACCAATGAAGATATTTCCACAGAGAAAGGCAATCACAGATTCATTAAAAAACTTATGGTTCACCAAATAGAAAGGGATGAGGATTGGATACATTGCCACATTGGGGTTAACAGAGATATACAAACCATGTGAAATATATAACCACCAAAGACGTACGGAAGACCAGGAGAAGACTACTCAACATTGTGTCATAACCTACATGGGAAAAGGATGCGAGGAACAATAGATACATGTATATGTGTGAAAGAACCACATCTTGCACACCTAGAACAAACAAACCATTGTAATCATATTTACTGGGATAAAAAATAAAAAGTAAACTACAAATATGAACAAGAAGTAATGAGACATAAACTTAAAGGGCTTTTCCCTGGCACATTCCATTCTAATTTACAACCTACAACACCACTTCCATTAAGGCTCTGTTTCCCTAGTAACCAAATATGGTAAAGGGGAAATGCTGCCACCTTGTGGCCGTTTCCTGCAAGAACAGCTTTAAACTCACAGCTAATGGTCACGTAACATTCCCAAGGACTCAGGGCTGTAAAGGACACCTGCCCTAAAAAATTGTGCTGAAGGAGGGAATGGACAAAACAATTCAAAACAGGCAAATGTTTCAAGAAGAGAGTATGAAGAGTTAAGTTTTACTCACGCTCTTTTAAAAAAAAAGGAAAATGGATAAAAGCTCAACCTCAGGGAGTGTTAGACCCATGCAATCTAATCTAGAAAAAGTTTCAACTTACACCAGTCGACTGAACATGAGCAAAAAGTCTACAAACAATAAATGCTGAAGGGGTTTTAGGGAACTGTGTACCCTCTACCTACTGGTGAGACGTGAAGGGGTAACAGCCAATAATGAGAACAGAAAGGAGCTGTGTTTAAAAGTAAAACTGCAGGCACCATTCAATGCAGCAGGCGCACCATTGGACCTCTCACCTGAGAAGACAAGAATCGAGAAGACACAGGCCGCAAAAGCTGCAGTGCAGCCTTATTCACAATAGCCAAGACAGTGGAGCAATCAAAATGTCCAACAACAGGTGAATGGATAAAGAAGAAGTGGTCCATGTACACAATGGAATAATAGCCATGGAAAACAATGAACCACTGCTCTCTGAGGCACCACAAATGAGTCTGGAGATAATCACGAAACATGAGGTAAGTCGGAAAGCAAAAGACCTATATTCTATGATATCCCTTATAGGCGTTATCTAATAACTGACACAAAGGAACATATTTCCACAGAGAAAGACACTCACAGACTTAGAAAACAAACTATGCTCATCTAAAAGGAAAGGTGGGGGGAGTGGATAAATTAAGATTAGTGTTACTATATGTATACAAACACATATTATATCCATATCTCAAAAAGACCAACCATATAGCAAGGGAGGTCTGCGGAACCGTCAGTAACATTTTACATGGGAAGAGGATCTGTACTTGAATAGACATCTATAATGTACAAACGAACCAGATGGTGTACACCTAGGACAAACAATATTCTAAGCTTTACCCCAATTAAAAAAAAACTTTAAAACCAAGAAGAAATAATGAGACATATACTTATGGGGCTTTCTCCATGCACATTCCAATGTAATTTACAAACTAGGAACACGACTTCCAGAAAGGCTCTGCTGCCCTAGTACCCAGATATGGGAATGGAGATATGCTGCCTGCTTGAGGCCACTTCCCACAACAGCAGATTTAAACCCATTGCTAAAGGTCACTAAATATTCACCAAACTTGCAGTTCGGTAAAAGACACCTGCTTTCTAAAAAAATTCTGGAGTGGAAAATCGACCAAAAATTTCAAAAGAGGGCAACCTTCCAAGAACACAATTTCAAGAGTTCTATTGTACTCCCAATTGTTTCCTTTTTTTTTAACAGAAAAGAAAACGGTGGAGAAAAATGATGAGTTTTACGAATTTTCAAAGACATGCAAACCCAAATTACAAAAACCTATCAGCTCACAGCAGCCAGAAGGGCCATTAGCATAAATGCTGCAAACAATATATGCTGAAGCGATTGTGGAGAAATGCGTACCCTCGATTCTAAGGGGGACGTGGTAAGAGCCACTAATGAAAACACAAAGAAGGTGCTTTGAAAAGGGAAACACGGTGCTACCAGTCAATCAATCACACCCACTGCTGGGCCTATCACCTGAGAAAAAATGAGAATCGAAAAGTCACAGCCTGGCAATCCTGCACTCCAACAATATTTACCATAGCCAACACTTGGAAGCAATGAAAATGTCCATCAACCGAGGAATGCACAAAGTAGAAGTGGTCCACGTACACAGTGGAAAATTACTCCAATAAAAAATAAAAATTAAATGTAAAAATCCAACAAAAGTAAGGAGACATCAGCTTGTGTGGGTTTGTCCGGGCACACTCCACTCTAATTTATAACCGAGAAACACCACAGGCCGCAAGGGCTTTTCCCTAGTTACCAGGGTGGGGGACCTAGAAAGGCTGCCGCCCTCTGGCAGTTACCTGCAAAAGCAGCTTTAAAGCCTGTGCTAATGGTCACTTCATAGGAACAAGTACTGCAGAACTGTAAATGAAACAGGCCCTCAAAATGTCTTGAGGGAGGTAAAGGCCAAAACATTTCAAAATGTGACACATACTTAAAGAGAACACTTTGAAGAACTAAGGGGTAATCACAGCTTGAAAAATAGCAAAGGACATGCCTTAAAGCTCAATTTCAACGGATTATGTGGCACATTCGAATTCAACCACAGAGAGGTATCAGCTCACACTTGTCAGAATAACCATCAGCAAGAAAAGTACAAACAATAAATGCTGAAAGTGTTGTGGAGAAATGCATACCCTCAACTTCAAAGGGGACGTAACTTGGAAAGGGCCACGAATGAGAACAGAATGGAGGTGCCTTAAAAAGGTAAACATTGAGCTACTATATGATCCAGCAGGCCCACTCCTCGACGTAAAACCTAAGAAGAGAGAATTGGAAAGACACAGGCAGGCAATTCTGCACTGCACAGTATTACAATAGCCAAGATATGGAAGTAACCAAAAAGTCCACCAACAGATGGATGGACAAAGAAGAACTCCTCCATGTACAGATGGAATATTCGCTAGTGAAAAAAATGAAACAATGCCGTTTGCAGCACCATAGATGAGTCTAGACGTAATCACGCCACGTGTAGTAAGTGAGAAAGCAAAAGACACATATCCTATCATATCACTTGTAAGAGTTACTTAAAAATTGATACCAATGAAGATATTTCCACAGAGAAAGGCAATCACAGATTCATTAAAAAACTTATGGTTCACCAAATAGAAAGGGATGAGGATTGGATACATTGCCACATTGGGGTTAACAGAGATATACAAACCATGTGAAATATATAACCACCAAAGACGTACGGAAGACCAGGAGAAGACTACTCAACATTGTGTCATAACCTACATGGGAAAAGGATGCGAGGAACAATAGATACATGTATATGTGTGAAAGAACCACATCTTGCACACCTAGAACAAACAAACCATTGTAATCATATTTACTGGGATAAAAAATAAAAAGTAAACTACAAATATGAACAAGAAGTAATGAGACATAAACTTAAAGGGCTTTTCCCTGGCACATTCCATTCTAATTTACAACCTACAACACCACTTCCATTAAGGCTCTGTTTCCCTAGTAACCAAATATGGTAAAGGGGAAATGCTGCCACCTTGTGGCCGTTTCCTGCAAGAACAGCTTTAAACTCACAGCTAATGGTCACGTAACATTCCCAAGGACTCAGGGCTGTAAAGGACACCTGCCCTAAAAAATTGTGCTGAAGGAGGGAATGGACAAAACAATTCAAAACAGGCAAATGTTTCAAGAAGAGAGTATGAAGAGTTAAGTTTTACTCACGCTCTTTTAAAAAAAAAGGAAAATGGATAAAAGCTCAACCTCAGGGAGTGTTAGACCCATGCAATCTAATCTAGAAAAAGTTTCAACTTACACCAGTCGACTGAACATGAGCAAAAAGTCTACAAACAATAAATGCTGAAGGGGTTTTAGGGAACTGTGTACCCTCTACCTGCTGGTGAGACGTAAAGGGGTAACAGCCAATAATGAGAACAGAAAGGAGCTGTGTTTAAAAGTAAAACTGCAGGCACCATTCAATGCAGCAGGCGCACCATTGGACCTCTCACCTGAGAAGACAAGAATCGAGAAGACACAGGCCGCAAAAGCTGCAGTGCAGCCTTATTCACAATAGCCAAGACAGTGGAGCAATCAAAATGTCCAACAACAGGTGAATGGATAAAGAAGAAGTGGTCCATGTACACAATGGAATAATAGCCATGGAAAACAATGAACCACTGCTCTCTGAGGCACCACAAATGAGTCTGGAGATAATCACGAAACATGAGGTAAGTCGGAAAGCAAAAGACCTATATTCTATGATATCCCTTATAGGCGTTATCTAATAACTGACACAAAGGAACATATTTCCACAGAGAAAGACACTCACAGACTTAGAAAACAAACTATGCTCATCTAAAAGGAAAGGTGGGGGGAATGGATAAATTAAGATTAGTGTTACTATATGTATACAAACACATATTATATCCATATCTCAAAAAGACCAACCATATAGCAAGGGAGGTCTGCGGAACCGTCAGTAACATTTTACATGGGAAGAGGATCTGTACTTGAATAGACATCTATAATGTACAAACGAACCAGATGGTGTACACCTAGGACAAACAATATTCTAAGCTTTACCCCAATTAAAAAAAACTTTAAAACCAAGAAGAAATAATGAGACATATACTTATGGGGCTTTCTCCATGCACATTCCAATGTAATTTACAAACTAGGAACACGACTTCCAGAAAGGCTCTGCTGCCCTAGTACCCAGATATGGGAATGGAGATATGCTGCCTGCTTGAGGCCACTTCCCACAACAGCAGATTTAAACCCATTGCTAAAGGTCACTAAATATTCACCAAACTTGCAGTTCGGTAAAAGACACCTGCTTTCTAAAAAAATTCTGGAGTGGAAAATCGACCAAAAATTTCAAAAGAGGGCAACCTTCCAAGAACACAATTTCAAGAGTTCTATTGTACTCCCAATTGTTTCCTTTTTTTTTAACAGAAAAGAAAACGGTGGAGAAAAATGATGAGTTTTACGAATTTTCAAAGACATGCAAACCCAAATTACAAAAACCTATCAGCTCACAGCAGCCAGAAGGGCCATTAGCATAAATGCTGCAAACAATATATGCTGAAGCGATTGTGGAGAAATGCGTACCCTCGATTCTAAGGGGGACGTGGTAAGAGCCACTAATGAAAACACAAAGAAGGTGCTTTGAAAAGGGAAACACGGTGCTACCAGTCAATCAATCACACCCACTGCTGGGCCTATCACCTGAGAAAAAATGAGAATCGAAAAGTCACAGCCTGGCAATCCTGCACTCCAACAATATTTACCATAGCCAACACTTGGAAGCAATGAAAATGTCCATCAACCGAGGAATGCACAAAGTAGAAGTGGTCCACGTACACAGTGGAAAATTACTCCAATAAAAAATAAAAATTAAATGTAAAAATCCAACAAAAGTAAGGAGACATCAGCTTGTGTGGGTTTGTCCGGGCACACTCCACTCTAATTTATAACCGAGAAACACCACAGGCCGCAAGGGCTTTTCCCTAGTTACCAGGGTGGGGGACCTAGAAAGGCTGCCGCCCTCTGGCAGTTACCTGCAAAAGCAGCTTTAAAGCCTGTGCTAATGGTCACTTCATAGGAACAAGTACTGCAGAACTGTAAATGAAACAGGCCCTCAAAATGTCTTGAGGGAGGTAAAGGCCAAAACATTTCAAAATGTGACACATACTTAAAGAGAACACTTTGAAGAACTAAGGGGTAATCACAGCTTGAAAAATAGCAAAGGACATGCCTTAAAGCTCAATTTCAACAGATTATGTGGCACATTCGAATTCAACCACAGAGAGGTATCAGCTCACACTTGTCAGAATAACCATCAGCAAGAAAACTACAAACAATAAATGCTGAAAGTGTTGTGGAGAAATGCATACCCTCAACTTCAAAGGGGACGTAACTTGGAAAGGGCCACGAATGAGAACAGAATGGAGGTGCCTTAAAAAGGTAAACATTGAGCTACTATATGATCCAGCAGACCCACTCCTCGACGTAAAACCTAAGAAGAGAGAATTGGAAAGACACAGGCAGGCAAATCTGCACTGCACAGTATTACAATAGCCAAGATATGGAAGTAACCAAAAAGTCCACCAACAGATGGATGGACAAAGAAGAACTCCTCCATGTACAGATGGAATATTCGCTAGTGAAAAAAATGAAACAATGCCGTTTGCAGCACCATAGATGAGTCTAGACGTAATCACGCCACGTGTAGTAAGTGAGAAAGCAAAAGACACATATCCTATCATATCACTTGTAAGAGTTACTTAAAAATTGATACCAATGAAGATATTTCCACAGAGAAAGGCAATCACAGATTCATTAAAAAACTTATGGTTCACCAAATAGAAAGGGATGAGGATTGGATACATTGCCACATTGGGGTTAACAGAGATATACAAACCATGTGAAATATATAACCACCAAAGACGTACGGAAGACCAGGAGAAGACTACTCAACATTGTGTCATAACCTACATGGGAAAAGGATGCGAGGAACAATAGATACATGTATATGTGTGAAAGAACCACATCTTGCACACCTAGAACAAACAAACCATTGTAATCATATTTACTGGGATAAAAAATAAAAAGTAAACTACAAATATGAACAAGAAGTAATGAGACATAAACTTAAAGGGCTTTTCCCTGGCACATTCCATTCTAATTTACAACCTACAACACCACTTCCATTAAGGCTCTGTTTCCCTAGTAACCAAATATGGTAAAGGGGAAATGCTGCCACCTTGTGGCCGTTTCCTGCAAGAACAGCTTTAAACTCACAGCTAATGGTCACGTAACATTCCCAAGGACTCAGGGCTGTAAAGGACACCTGCCCTAAAAAATTGTGCTGAAGGAGGGAATGGACAAAACAATTCAAAACAGGCAAATGTTTCAAGAAGAGAGTATGAAGAGTTAAGTTTTACTCACGCTCTTTTAAAAAAAAAGGAAAATGGATAAAAGCTCAACCTCAGGGAGTGTTAGACCCATGCAATCTAATCTAGAAAAAGTTTCAACTTACACCAGTCGACTGAACATGAGCAAAAAGTCTACAAACAATAAATGCTGAAGGGGTTTTAGGGAACTGTGTACCCTCTACCTACTGGTGAGACGTGAAGGGGTAACAGCCAATAATGAGAACAGAAAGGAGCTGTGTTTAAAAGTAAAACTGCAGGCACCATTCAATGCAGCAGGCGCACCATTGGACCTCTCACCTGAGAAGACAAGAATCGAGAAGACACAGGCCGCAAAAGCTGCAGTGCAGCCTTATTCACAATAGCCAAGACAGTGGAGCAATCAAAATGTCCAACAACAGGTGAATGGATAAAGAAGAAGTGGTCCATGTACACAATGGAATAATAGCCATGGAAAACAATGAACCACTGCTCTCTGAGGCACCACAAATGAGTCTGGAGATAATCACGAAACATGAGGTAAGTCGGAAAGCAAAAGACCTATATTCTATGATATCCCTTATAGGCGTTATCTAATAACTGACACAAAGGAACATATTTCCACAGAGAAAGACACTCACAGACTTAGAAAACAAACTATGCTCATCTAAAAGGAAAGGTGGGGGGAGTGGATAAATTAAGATTAGTGTTACTATATGTATACAAACACATATTATATCCATATCTCAAAAAGACCAACCATATAGCAAGGGAGGTCTGCGGAACCGTCAGTAACATTTTACATGGGAAGAGGATCTGTACTTGAATAGACATCTATAATGTACAAACGAACCAGATGGTGTACACCTAGGACAAACAATATTCTAAGCTTTACCCCAATTAAAAAAAAACTTTAAAACCAAGAAGAAATAATGAGACATATACTTATGGGGCTTTCTCCATGCACATTCCAATGTAATTTACAAACTAGGAACACGACTTCCAGAAAGGCTCTGCTGCCCTAGTACCCAGATATGGGAATGGAGATATGCTGCCTGCTTGAGGCCACTTCCCACAACAGCAGATTTAAACCCATTGCTAAAGGTCACTAAATATTCACCAAACTTGCAGTTCGGTAAAAGACACCTGCTTTCTAAAAAAATTCTGGAGTGGAAAATCGACCAAAAATTTCAAAAGAGGGCAACCTTCCAAGAACACAATTTCAAGAGTTCTATTGTACTCCCAATTGTTTCCTTTTTTTTTAACAGAAAAGAAAACGGTGGAGAAAAATGATGAGTTTTACGAATTTTCAAAGACATGCAAACCCAAATTACAAAAACCTATCAGCTCACAGCAGCCAGAAGGGCCATTAGCATAAATGCTGCAAACAATATATGCTGAAGCGATTGTGGAGAAATGCGTACCCTCGATTCTAAGGGGGACGTGGTAAGAGCCACTAATGAAAACACAAAGAAGGTGCTTTGAAAAGGGAAACACGGTGCTACCAGTCAATCAATCACACCCACTGCTGGGCCTATCACCTGAGAAAAAATGAGAATCGAAAAGTCACAGCCTGGCAATCCTGCACTCCAACAATATTTACCATAGCCAACACTTGGAAGCAATGAAAATGTCCATCAACCGAGGAATGCACAAAGTAGAAGTGGTCCACGTACACAGTGGAAAATTACTCCAATAAAAAATAAAAATTAAATGTAAAAATCCAACAAAAGTAAGGAGACATCAGCTTGTGTGGGTTTGTCCGGGCACACTCCACTCTAATTTATAACCGAGAAACACCACAGGCCGCAAGGGCTTTTCCCTAGTTACCAGGGTGGGGGACCTAGAAAGGCTGCCGCCCTCTGGCAGTTACCTGCAAAAGCAGCTTTAAAGCCTGTGCTAATGGTCACTTCATAGGAACAAGTACTGCAGAACTGTAAATGAAACAGGCCCTCAAAATGTCTTGAGGGAGGTAAAGGCCAAAACATTTCAAAATGTGACACATACTTAAAGAGAACACTTTGAAGAACTAAGGGGTAATCACAGCTTGAAAAATAGCAAAGGACATGCCTTAAAGCTCAATTTCAACAGATTATGTGGCACATTCGAATTCAACCACAGAGAGGTATCAGCTCACACTTGTCAGAATAACCATCAGCAAGAAAACTACAAACAATAAATGCTGAAAGTGTTGTGGAGAAATGCATACCCTCAACTTCAAAGGGGACGTAACTTGGAAAGGGCCACGAATGAGAACAGAATGGAGGTGCCTTAAAAAGGTAAACATTGAGCTACTATATGATCCAGCAGACCCACTCCTCGACGTAAAACCTAAGAAGAGAGAATTGGAAAGACACAGGCAGGCAAATCTGCACTGCACAGTATTACAATAGCCAAGATATGGAAGTAACCAAAAAGTCCACCAACAGATGGATGGACAAAGAAGAACTCCTCCATGTACAGATGGAATATTCGCTAGTGAAAAAAATGAAACAATGCCGTTTGCAGCACCATAGATGAGTCTAGACGTAATCACGCCACGTGTAGTAAGTGAGAAAGCAAAAGACACATATCCTATCATATCACTTGTAAGAGTTACTTAAAAATTGATACCAATGAAGATATTTCCACAGAGAAAGGCAATCACAGATTCATTAAAAAACTTATGGTTCACCAAATAGAAAGGGATGAGGATTGGATACATTGCCACATTGGGGTTAACAGAGATATACAAACCATGTGAAATATATAACCACCAAAGACGTACGGAAGACCAGGAGAAGACTACTCAACATTGTGTCATAACCTACATGGGAAAAGGATGCGAGGAACAATAGATACATGTATATGTGTGAAAGAACCACATCTTGCACACCTAGAACAAACAAACCATTGTAATCATATTTACTGGGATAAAAAATAAAAAGTAAACTACAAATATGAACAAGAAGTAATGAGACATAAACTTAAAGGGCTTTTCCCTGGCACATTCCATTCTAATTTACAACCTACAACACCACTTCCATTAAGGCTCTGTTTCCCTAGTAACCAAATATGGTAAAGGGGAAATGCTGCCACCTTGTGGCCGTTTCCTGCAAGAACAGCTTTAAACTCACAGCTAATGGTCACGTAACATTCCCAAGGACTCAGGGCTGTAAAGGACACCTGCCCTAAAAAATTGTGCTGAAGGAGGGAATGGACAAAACAATTCAAAACAGGCAAATGTTTCAAGAAGAGAGTATGAAGAGTTAAGTTTTACTCACGCTCTTTTAAAAAAAAAGGAAAATGGATAAAAGCTCAACCTCAGGGAGTGTTAGACCCATGCAATCTAATCTAGAAAAAGTTTCAACTTACACCAGTCGACTGAACATGAGCAAAAAGTCTACAAACAATAAATGCTGAAGGGGTTTTAGGGAACTGTGTACCCTCTACCTACTGGTGAGACGTGAAGGGGTAACAGCCAATAATGAGAACAGAAAGGAGCTGTGTTTAAAAGTAAAACTGCAGGCACCATTCAATGCAGCAGGCGCACCATTGGACCTCTCACCTGAGAAGACAAGAATCGAGAAGACACAGGCCGCAAAAGCTGCAGTGCAGCCTTATTCACAATAGCCAAGACAGTGGAGCAATCAAAATGTCCAACAACAGGTGAATGGATAAAGAAGAAGTGGTCCATGTACACAATGGAATAATAGCCATGGAAAACAATGAACCACTGCTCTCTGAGGCACCACAAATGAGTCTGGAGATAATCACGAAACATGAGGTAAGTCGGAAAGCAAAAGACCTATATTCTATGATATCCCTTATAGGCGTTATCTAATAACTGACACAAAGGAACATATTTCCACAGAGAAAGACACTCACAGACTTAGAAAACAAACTATGCTCATCTAAAAGGAAAGGTGGGGGGAGTGGATAAATTAAGATTAGTGTTACTATATGTATACAAACACATATTATATCCATATCTCAAAAAGACCAACCATATAGCAAGGGAGGTCTGCGGAACCGTCAGTAACATTTTACATGGGAAGAGGATCTGTACTTGAATAGACATCTATAATGTACAAACGAACCAGATGGTGTACACCTAGGACAAACAATATTCTAAGCTTTACCCCAATTAAAAAAAAACTTTAAAACCAAGAAGAAATAATGAGACATATACTTATGGGGCTTTCTCCATGCACATTCCAATGTAATTTACAAACTAGGAACACGACTTCCAGAAAGGCTCTGCTGCCCTAGTACCCAGATATGGGAATGGAGATATGCTGCCTGCTTGAGGCCACTTCCCACAACAGCAGATTTAAACCCATTGCTAAAGGTCACTAAATATTCACCAAACTTGCAGTTCGGTAAAAGACACCTGCTTTCTAAAAAAATTCTGGAGTGGAAAATCGACCAAAAATTTCAAAAGAGGGCAACCTTCCAAGAACACAATTTCAAGAGTTCTATTGTACTCCCAATTGTTTCCTTTTTTTTTAACAGAAAAGAAAACGGTGGAGAAAAATGATGAGTTTTACGAATTTTCAAAGACATGCAAACCCAAATTACAAAAACCTATCAGCTCACAGCAGCCAGAAGGGCCATTAGCATAAATGCTGCAAACAATATATGCTGAAGCGATTGTGGAGAAATGCGTACCCTCGATTCTAAGGGGGACGTGGTAAGAGCCACTAATGAAAACACAAAGAAGGTGCTTTGAAAAGGGAAACACGGTGCTACCAGTCAATCAATCACACCCACTGCTGGGCCTATCACCTGAGAAAAAATGAGAATCGAAAAGTCACAGCCTGGCAATCCTGCACTCCAACAATATTTACCATAGCCAACACTTGGAAGCAATGAAAATGTCCATCAACCGAGGAATGCACAAAGTAGAAGTGGTCCACGTACACAGTGGAAAATTACTCCAATAAAAAATAAAAATTAAATGTAAAAATCCAACAAAAGTAAGGAGACATCAGCTTGTGTGGGTTTGTCCGGGCACACTCCACTCTAATTTATAACCGAGAAACACCACAGGCCGCAAGGGCTTTTCCCTAGTTACCAGGGTGGGGGACCTAGAAAGGCTGCCGCCCTCTGGCAGTTACCTGCAAAAGCAGCTTTAAAGCCTGTGCTAATGGTCACTTCATAGGAACAAGTACTGCAGAACTGTAAATGAAACAGGCCCTCAAAATGTCTTGAGGGAGGTAAAGGCCAAAACATTTCAAAATGTGACACATACTTAAAGAGAACACTTTGAAGAACTAAGGGGTAATCACAGCTTGAAAAATAGCAAAGGACATGCCTTAAAGCTCAATTTCAACGGATTATGTGGCACATTCGAATTCAACCACAGAGAGGTATCAGCTCACACTTGTCAGAATAACCATCAGCAAGAAAAGTACAAACAATAAATGCTGAAAGTGTTGTGGAGAAATGCATACCCTCAACTTCAAAGGGGACGTAACTTGGAAAGGGCCACGAATGAGAACAGAATGGAGGTGCCTTAAAAAGGTAAACATTGAGCTACTATATGATCCAGCAGGCCCACTCCTCGACGTAAAACCTAAGAAGAGAGAATTGGAAAGACACAGGCAGGCAAATCTGCACTGCACAGTATTACAATAGCCAAGATATGGAAGTAACCAAAAAGTCCACCAACAGATGGATGGACAAAGAAGAACTCCTCCATGTACAGATGGAATATTCGCTAGTGAAAAAAATGAAACAATGCCGTTTGCAGCACCATAGATGAGTCTAGACGTAATCACGCCACGTGTAGTAAGTGAGAAAGCAAAAGACACATATCCTATCATATCACTTGTAAGAGTTACTTAAAAATTGATACCAATGAAGATATTTCCACAGAGAAAGGCAATCACAGATTCATTAAAAAACTTATGGTTCACCAAATAGAAAGGGATGAGGATTGGATACATTGCCACATTGGGGTTAACAGAGATATACAAACCATGTGAAATATATAACCACCAAAGACGTACGGAAGACCAGGAGAAGACTACTCAACATTGTGTCATAACCTACATGGGAAAAGGATGCGAGGAACAATAGATACATGTATATGTGTGAAAGAACCACATCTTGCACACCTAGAACAAACAAACCATTGTAATCATATTTACTGGGATAAAAAATAAAAAGTAAACTACAAATATGAACAAGAAGTAATGAGACATAAACTTAAAGGGCTTTTCCCTGGCACATTCCATTCTAATTTACAACCTACAACACCACTTCCATTAAGGCTCTGTTTCCCTAGTAACCAAATATGGTAAAGGGGAAATGCTGCCACCTTGTGGCCGTTTCCTGCAAGAACAGCTTTAAACTCACAGCTAATGGTCACGTAACATTCCCAAGGACTCAGGGCTGTAAAGGACACCTGCCCTAAAAAATTGTGCTGAAGGAGGGAATGGACAAAACAATTCAAAACAGGCAAATGTTTCAAGAAGAGAGTATGAAGAGTTAAGTTTTACTCACGCTCTTTTAAAAAAAAAGGAAAATGGATAAAAGCTCAACCTCAGGGAGTGTTAGACCCATGCAATCTAATCTAGAAAAAGTTTCAACTTACACCAGTCGACTGAACATGAGCAAAAAGTCTACAAACAATAAATGCTGAAGGGGTTTTAGGGAACTGTGTACCCTCTACCTGCTGGTGAGACGTAAAGGGGTAACAGCCAATAATGAGAACAGAAAGGAGCTGTGTTTAAAAGTAAAACTGCAGGCACCATTCAATGCAGCAGGCGCACCATTGGACCTCTCACCTGAGAAGACAAGAATCGAGAAGACACAGGCCGCAAAAGCTGCAGTGCAGCCTTATTCACAATAGCCAAGACAGTGGAGCAATCAAAATGTCCAACAACAGGTGAATGGATAAAGAAGAAGTGGTCCATGTACACAATGGAATAATAGCCATGGAAAACAATGAACCACTGCTCTCTGAGGCACCACAAATGAGTCTGGAGATAATCACGAAACATGAGGTAAGTCGGAAAGCAAAAGACCTATATTCTATGATATCACTTATAGGCGTTATCTAATAACTGACACAAAGGAACATATTTCCACAGAGAAAGACACTCACAGACTTAGAAAACAAACTATGCTCATCTAAAAGGAAAGGTGGGGGGAATGGATAAATTAAGATTAGTGTTACTATATGTATACAAACACATATTATATCCATATCTCAAAAAGACCAACCATATAGCAAGGGAGGTCTGCGGAACCGTCAGTAACATTTTACATGGGAAGAGGATCTGTACTTGAATAGACATCTATAATGTACAAACGAACCAGATGGTGTACACCTAGGACAAACAATATTCTCAGCTTTACCCCAATTAAAAAAAAACTTTAAAACCAAGAAGAAATAATGAGACATATACTTATGGGGCTTTCTCCATGCACATTCCAATGTAATTTACAAACTAGGAACACGACTTCCAGAAAGGCTCTGCTGCCCTAGTACCCAGATATGGGAATGGAGATATGCTGCCTGCTTGAGGCCACTTCCCACAACAGCAGATTTAAACCCATTGCTAAAGGTCACTAAATATTCACCAAACTTGCAGTTCGGTAAAAGACACCTGCTTTCTAAAAAAATTCTGGAGTGGAAAATCGACCAAAAATTTCAAAAGAGGGCAACCTTCCAAGAACACAATTTCAAGAGTTCTATTGTACTCCCAATTGTTTCCTTTTTTTTTAACAGAAAAGAAAACGGTGGAGAAAAATGATGAGTTTTACGAATTTTCAAAGACATGCAAACCCAAATTACAAAAACCTATCAGCTCACAGCAGGCAGAAGGGCCATTAGCATAAATGCTGCAAACAATATATGCTGAAGCGATTGTGGAGAAATGCGTACCCTCGATTCTAAGGGGGACGTGGTAAGAGCCACTAATGAAAACACAAAGAAGGTGCTTTGAAAAGGGAAACACGGTGCTACCAGTCAATCAATCACACCCACTGCTGGGCCTATCACCTGAGAAAAAATGAGAATCGAAAAGTCACAGCCTGGCAATCCTGCACTCCAACAATATTTACCATAGCCAACACTTGGAAGCAATGAAAATGTCCATCAACCGAGGAATGCACAAAGTAGAAGTGGTCCACGTACACAGTGGAAAATTACTCCAATAAAAAATAAAAATTAAATGTAAAAATCCAACAAAAGTAAGGAGACATCAGCTTGTGTGGGTTTGTCCGGGCACACTCCACTCTAATTTATAACCGAGAAACACCACAGGCCGCAAGGGCTTTTCCCTAGTTACCAGGGTGGGGGACCTAGAAAGGCTGCCGCCCTCTGGCACTTACCTGCAAAAGCAGCTTTAAAGCCTGTGCTAATGGTCACTTCATAGGAACAAGTACTGCAGAACTGTAAATGAAACAGGCCCTCAAAATGTCTTGAGGGAGGTAAAGGCCAAAACATTTCAAAATGTGACACATACTTAAAGAGAACACTTTGAAGAACTAAGGGGTAATCACAGCTTGAAAAATAGCAAAGGACATGCCTTAAAGCTCAATTTCAACGGATTATGTGGCACATTCGAATTCAACCACAGAGAGGTATCAGCTCACACTTGTCAGAATAACCATCAGCAAGAAAACTACAAACAATAAATGCTGAAAGTGTTGTGGAGAAATGCATACCCTCAACTTCAAAGGGGACGTAACTTGGAAAGGGCCACGAATGAGAACAGAATGGAGGTGCCTTAAAAAGGTAAACATTGAGCTACTATATGATCCAGCAGGCCCACTCCTCGACGTAAAACCTAAGAAGAGAGAATTGGAAAGACACAGGCAGGCAAATCTGCACTGCACAGTATTACAATAGCCAAGATATGGAAGTAACCAAAAAGTCCACCAACAGATGGATGGACAAAGAAGAACTCCTCCATGTACAGATGGAATATTCGCTAGTGAAAAAAATGAAACAATGCCGTTTGCAGCACCATAGATGAGTCTAGACGTAATCACGCCACGTGTAGTAAGTGAGAAAGCAAAAGACACATATCCTATCATATCACTTGTAAGAGTTACTTAAAAATTGATACCAATGAAGATATTTCCACAGAGAAAGGCAATCACAGATTCATTAAAAAACTTATGGTTCACCAAATAGAAAGGGATGAGGATTGGATACATTGCCACATTGGGGTTAACAGAGATATACAAACCATGTGAAATATATAACCACCAAAGACGTACGGAAGACCAGGAGAAGACTACTCAACATTGTGTCATAACCTACATGGGAAAAGGATGCGAGGAAGAATAGATACATGTATATGTGTGAAAGAACCACATCTTGCACACCTAGAACAAACAAACCATTGTAATCATATTTACTGGGATAAAAAATAAAAAGTAAACTACAAATATGAACAAGAAGTAATGAGACATAAACTTAAAGGGCTTTTCCCTGGCACATTCCATTCTAATTTACAACCTACAACACCACTTCCATTAAGGCTCTGTTTCCCTAGTAACCAAATATGGTAAAGGGGAAATGCTGCCACCTTGTGGCCGTTTCCTGCAAGAACAGCTTTAAACTCACAGCTAATGGTCACGTAACATTCCCAAGGACTCAGGGCTGTAAAGGACACCTGCCCTAAAAAATTGTGCTGAAGGAGGGAATGGACAAAACAATTCAAAACAGGCAAATGTTTCAAGAAGAGAGTATGAAGAGTTAAGTTTTACTCACGCTCTTTTAAAAAAAAAGGAAAATGGATAAAAGCTCAACCTCAGGGAGTGTTAGACCCATGCAATCTAATCTACAAAAAGTTTCAACTTACACCAGTCGCCTGAACATGAGCAAAAAGTCTACAAACAATAAATGCTGAAGGGGTTTTAGGGAACTGTGTACCCTCTACCTGCTGGTGAGACGTAAAGGGGTAACAGCCAATAATGAGAACAGAAAGGAGCTGTGTTTAAAAGTAAAAATGGAGGTATCATTCAATCCAGCAGGCGCACCAATGGACCTCTCACCTGAGAAGACAAGAATCGAGAAGACACAGGCCGCAAAAGCTGCAGTGCAGCCTTATTCACAATAGCCAAGACAGTGGAGCAATCAAAATGTCCAACAACAGGTGAATGGATAAAGAAGAAGTGGTCCATGTACACAATGGAATAATAGCCATGGAAAACAATGAACCACTGCTCTCTGAGGCACCACAAATGAGTCTGGAGATAATCACGAAACATGAGGTAAGTCGGAAAGCAAAAGACCTATATTCTATGATATCACTTATAGGCGTTATCTAATAACTGACACAAAGGAACATATTTCCACAGAGAAAGACACTCACAGACTTAGAAAACAAACTATGCTCATCTAAAAGGAAAGGTGGGGGGAATGGATAAATTAAGATTAGTGTTACTATATGTATACAAACACATATTATATCCATATCTCAAAAAGACCAACCATATAGCAAGGGAGGTCTGCGGAACCGTCAGTAACATTTTACATGGGAAGAGGATCTGTACTTGAATAGACATCTATAATGTACAAACGAACCAGATGGTGTACACCTAGGACAAACAATATTCTAAGCTTTACCCCAATTAAAAAAAAACTTTAAAACCAAGAAGAAATAATGAGACATATACTTATGGGGCTTTCTCCATGCACATTCCAATGTAATTTACAAACTAGGAACACGACTTCCAGAAAGGCTCTGCTGCCCTAGTACCCAGATATGGGAATGGAGATATGCTGCCTGCTTGAGGCCACTTCCCACAACAGCAGATTTAAACCCATTGCTAAAGGTCACTAAATATTCACCAAACTTGCAGTTCGGTAAAAGACACCTGCTTTCTAAAAAAATTCTGGAGTGGAAAATCGACCAAAAATTTCAAAAGAGGGCAACCTTCCAAGAACACAATTTCAAGAGTTCTATTGTACTCCCAATTGTTTCCTTTTTTTTTAACAGAAAAGAAAACGGTGGAGAAAAATGATGAGTTTTACGAATTTTCAAAGACATGCAAACCCAAATTACAAAAACCTATCAGCTCACAGCAGCCAGAAGGGCCATTAGCATAAATGCTGCAAACAATATATGCTGAAGCGATTGTGGAGAAATGCGTACCCTCGATTCTAAGGGGGACGTGGTAAGAGCCACTAATGAAAACACAAAGAAGGTGCTTTGAAAAGGGAAACACGGTGCTACCAGTCAATCAATCACACCCACTGCTGGGCCTATCACCTGAGAAAAAATGAGAATCGAAAAGTCACAGCCTGGCAATCCTGCACTCCAACAATATTTACCATAGCCAACACTTGGAAGCAATGAAAATGTCCATCAACCGAGGAATGCACAAAGTAGAAGTGGTCCACGTACACAGTGGAAAATTACTCCAATAAAAAATAAAAATTAAATGTAAAAATCCAACAAAAGTAAGGAGACATCAGCTTGTGTGGGTTTGTCCGGGCACACTCCACTCTAATTTATAACCGAGAAACACCACAGGCCGCAAGGGCTTTTCCCTAGTTACCAGGGTGGGGGACATAGAAAGGCTGCCGCCCTCTGGCACTTACCTGCAAAAGCAGCTTTAAAGCCTGTGCTAATGGTCACTTCATAGGAACAAGTACTGCAGAACTGTAAATGAAACAGGCCCTCAAAATGTCTTGAGGGAGGTAAAGGCCAAAACATTTCAAAATGTGACACATACTTAAAGAGAACACTTTGAAGAACTAAGGGGTAATCACAGCTTGAAAAATAGCAAAGGACATGCCTTAAAGCTCAATTTCAACGGATTATGTGGCACATTCGAATTCAACCACAGAGAGGTATCAGCTCACACTTGTCAGAATAACCATCAGCAAGAAAACTACAAACAATAAATGCTGAAAGTGTTGTGGAGAAATGCATACCCTCAACTTCAAAGGGGACGTAACTTGGAAAGGGCCACGAATGAGAACAGAATGGAGGTGCCTTAAAAAGGTAAACATTGAGCTACTATATGATCCAGCAGGCCCACTCCTCGACGTAAAACCTAAGAAGAGAGAATTGGAAAGACACAGGCAGGCAAATCTGCACTGCACAGTATTACAATAGCCAAGATATGGAAGTAACCAAAAAGTCCACCAACAGATGGATGGACAAAGAAGAACTCCTCCATGTACAGATGGAATATTCGCTAGTGAAAAAAATGAAACAATGCCGTTTGCAGCACCATAGATGAGTCTAGACGTAATCACGCCACGTGTAGTAAGTGAGAAAGCAAAAGACACATATCCTATCATATCACTTGTAAGAGTTACTTAAAAATTGATACCAATGAAGATATTTCCACAGAGAAAGGCAATCACAGATTCATTAAAAAACTTATGGTTCACCAAATAGAAAGGGATGAGGATTGGATACATTGCCACATTGGGGTTAACAGAGATATACAAACCATGTGAAATATATAACCACCAAAGACGTACGGAAGACCAGGAGAAGACTACTCAACATTGTGTCATAACCTACATGGGAAAAGGATGCGAGGAAGAATAGATACATGTATATGTGTGAAAGAACCACATCTTGCACACCTAGAACAAACAAACCATTGTAATCATATTTACTGGGATAAAAAATAAAAAGTAAACTACAAATATGAACAAGAAGTAATGAGACATAAACTTAAAGGGCTTTTCCCTGGCACATTCCATTCTAATTTACAACCTACAACACCACTTCCATTAAGGCTCTGTTTCCCTAGTAACCAAATATGGTAAAGGGGAAATGCTGCCACCTTGTGGCCGTTTCCTGCAAGAACAGCTTTAAACTCACAGCTAATGGTCACGTAACATTCCCAAGGACTCAGGGCTGTAAAGGACACCTGCCCTAAAAAATTGTGCTGAAGGAGGGAATGGACAAAACAATTCAAAACAGGCAAATGTTTCAAGAAGAGAGTATGAAGAGTTAAGTTTTACTCACGCTCTTTTAAAAAAAAAGGAAAATGGATAAAAGCTCAACCTCAGGGAGTGTTAGACCCATGCAATCTAATCTACAAAAAGTTTCAACTTACACCAGTCGCCTGAACATGAGCAAAAAGTCTACAAACAATAAATGCTGAAGGGGTTTTAGGGAACTGTGTACCCTCTACCTGCTGGTGAGACGTAAAGGGGTAACAGCCAATAATGAGAACAGAAAGGAGCTGTGTTTAAAAGTAAAAATGGAGGTATCATTCAATCCAGCAGGCGCACCAATGGACCTCTCACCTGAGAAGACAAGAATCGAGAAGACACAGGCCGCAAAAGCTGCAGTGCAGCCTTATTCACAATAGCCAAGACAGTGGAGCAATCAAAATGTCCAACAACAGGTGAATGGATAAAGAAGAAGTGGTCCATGTACACAATGGAATAATAGCCATGGAAAACAATGAACCACTGCTCTCTGAGGCACCACAAATGAGTCTGGAGATAATCACGAAACATGAGGTAAGTCGGAAAGCAAAAGACCTATATTCTATGATATCACTTATAGGCGTTATCTAATAACTGACACAAAGGAACATATTTCCACAGAGAAAGACACTCACAGACTTAGAAAACAAACTATGCTCATCTAAAAGGAAAGGTGGGGGGAATGGATAAATTAAGATTAGTGTTACTATATGTATACAAACACATATTATATCCATATCTCAAAAAGACCAACCATATAGCAAGGGAGGTCTGCGGAACCGTCAGTAACATTTTACATGGGAAGAGGATCTGTACTTGAATAGACATCTATAATGTACAAACGAACCAGATGGTGTACACCTAGGACAAACAATATTCTAAGCTTTACCCCAATTAAAAAAAAACTTTAAAACCAAGAAGAAATAATGAGACATATACTTATGGGGCTTTCTCCATGCACATTCCAATGTAATTTACAAACTAGGAACACGACTTCCAGAAAGGCTCTGCTGCCCTAGTACCCAGATATGGGAATGGAGATATGCTGCCTGCTTGAGGCCACTTCCCACAACAGCAGATTTAAACCCATTGCTAAAGGTCACTAAATATTCACCAAACTTGCAGTTCGGTAAAAGACACCTGCTTTCTAAAAAAATTCTGGAGTGGAAAATCGACCAAAAATTTCAAAAGAGGGCAACCTTCCAAGAACACAATTTCAAGAGTTCTATTGTACTCCCAATTGTTTCCTTTTTTTTTAACAGAAAAGAAAACGGTGGAGAAAAATGATGAGTTTTACGAATTTTCAAAGACATGCAAACCCAAATTACAAAAACCTATCAGCTCACAGCAGCCAGAAGGGCCATTAGCATAAATGCTGCAAACAATATATGCTGAAGCGATTGTGGAGAAATGCGTACCCTCGATTCTAAGGGGGACGTGGTAAGAGCCACTAATGAAAACACAAAGAAGGTGCTTTGAAAAGGGAAACACGGTGCTACCAGTCAATCAATCACACCCACTGCTGGGCCTATCACCTGAGAAAAAATGAGAATCGAAAAGTCACAGCCTGGCAATCCTGCACTCCAACAATATTTACCATAGCCAACACTTGGAAGCAATGAAAATGTCCATCAACCGAGGAATGCACAAAGTAGAAGTGGTCCACGTACACAGTGGAAAATTACTCCAATAAAAAATAAAAATTAAATGTAAAAATCCAACAAAAGTAAGGAGACATCAGCTTGTGTGGGTTTGTCCGGGCACACTCCACTCTAATTTATAACCGAGAAACACCACAGGCCGCAAGGGCTTTTCCCTAGTTACCAGGGTGGGGGACATAGAAAGGCTGCCGCCCTCTGGCAGTTACCTGCAAAAGCAGCTTTAAAGCCTGTGCTAATGGTCACTTCATAGGAACAAGTACTGCAGAACTGTAAATGAAACAGGCCCTCAAAATGTCTTGAGGGAGGTAAAGGCCAAAACATTTCAAAATGTGACACATACTTAAAGAGAACACTTTGAAGAACTAAGGGGTAATCACAGCTTGAAAAATAGCAAAGGACATGCCTTAAAGCTCAATTTCAACGGATTATGTGGCACATTCGAATTCAACCACAGAGAGGTATCAGCTCACACTTGTCAGAATAACCATCAGCAAGAAAACTACAAACAATAAATGCTGAAAGTGTTGTGGAGAAATGCATACCCTCAACTTCAAAGGGGACGTAACTTGGAAAGGGCCACGAATGAGAACAGAATGGAGGTGCCTTAAAAAGGTAAACATTGAGCTACTATATGATCCAGCAGGCCCACTCCTCGACGTAAAACCTAAGAAGAGAGAATTGGAAAGACACAGGCAGGCAAATCTGCACTGCACAGTATTACAATAGCCAAGATATGGAAGTAACCAAAAAGTCCACCAACAGATGGATGGACAAAGAAGAACTCCTCCATGTACAGATGGAATATTCGCTAGTGAAAAAAATGAAACAATGCCGTTTGCAGCACCATAGATGAGTCTAGACGTAATCACGCCACGTGTAGTAAGTGAGAAAGCAAAAGACACATATCCTATCATATCACTTGTAAGAGTTACTTAAAAATTGATACCAATGAAGATATTTCCACAGAGAAAGGCAATCACAGATTCATTAAAAAACTTATGGTTCACCAAATAGAAAGGGATGAGGATTGGATACATTGCCACATTGGGGTTAACAGAGATATACAAACCATGTGAAATATATAACCACCAAAGACGTACGGAAGACCAGGAGAAGACTACTCAACATTGTGTCATAACCTACATGGGAAAAGGATGCGAGGAACAATAGATACATGTATATGTGTGAAAGAACCACATCTTGCACACCTAGAACAAACAAACCATTGTAATCATATTTACTGGGATAAAAAATAAAAAGTAAACTACAAATATGAACAAGAAGTAATGAGACATAAACTTAAAGGGCTTTTCCCTGGCACATTCCATTCTAATTTACAACCTACAACACCACTTCCATTAAGGCTCTGTTTCCCTAGTAACCAAATATGGTAAAGGGGAAATGCTGCCACCTTGTGGCCGTTTCCTGCAAGAACAGCTTTAAACTCACAGCTAATGGTCACGTAACATTCCCAAGGACTCAGGGCTGTAAAGGACACCTGCCCTAAAAAATTGTGCTGAAGGAGGGAATGGACAAAACAATTCAAAACAGGCAAATGTTTCAAGAAGAGAGTATGAAGAGTTAAGTTTTACTCACGCTCTTTTAAAAAAAAAGGAAAATGGATAAAAGCTCAACCTCAGGGAGTGTTAGACCCATGCAATCTAATCTACAAAAAGTTTCAACTTACACCAGTCGCCTGAACATGAGCAAAAAGTCTACAAACAATAAATGCTGAAGGGGTTTTAGGGAACTGTGTACCCTCTACCTGCTGGTGAGACGTAAAGGGGTAACAGCCAATAATGAGAACAGAAAGGAGCTGTGTTTAAAAGTAAAAATGGAGGTATCATTCAATCCAGCAGGCGCACCAATGGACCTCTCACCTGAGAAGACAAGAATCGAGAAGACACAGGCCGCAAAAGCTGCAGTGCAGCCTTATTCACAATAGCCAAGACAGTGGAGCAATCAAAATGTCCAACAACAGGTGAATGGATAAAGAAGAAGTGGTCCATGTACACAATGGAATAATAGCCATGGAAAACAATGAACCACTGCTCTCTGAGGCACCACAAATGAGTCTGGAGATAATCACGAAACATGAGGTAAGTCGGAAAGCAAAAGACCTATATTCTATGATATCACTTATAGGCGTTATCTAATAACTGACACAAAGGAACATATTTCCACAGAGAAAGACACTCACAGACTTAGAAAACAAACTATGCTCATCTAAAAGGAAAGGTGGGGGGAATGGATAAATTAAGATTAGTGTTACTATATGTATACAAACACATATTATATCCATATCTCAAAAAGACCAACCATATAGCAAGGGAGGTCTGCGGAACCGTCAGTAACATTTTACATGGGAAGAGGATCTGTACTTGAATAGACATCTATAATGTACAAACGAACCAGATGGTGTACACCTAGGACAAACAATATTCTAAGCTTTACCCCAATTAAAAAAAAATTTTAAAACCAAGAAGAAATAATGAGACATATACTTATGGGGCTTTCTCCATGCACATTCCAATGTAATTTACAAACTAGGAACACGACTTCCAGAAAGGCTCTGCTGCCCTAGTACCCAGATATGGGAATGGAGATATGCTGCCTGCTTGAGGCCACTTCCCACAACAGCAGATTTAAACCCATTGCTAAAGGTCACTAAATATTCACCAAACTTGCAGTTCGGTAAAAGACACCTGCTTTCTAAAAAAATTCTGGAGTGGAAAATCGACCAAAAATTTCAAAAGAGGGCAACCTTCCAAGAACACAATTTCAAGAGTTCTATTGTACTCCCAATTGTTTCCTTTTTTTTTAACAGAAAAGAAAACGGTGGAGAAAAATGATGAGTTTTACGAATTTTCAAAGACATGCAAACCCAAATTACAAAAACCTATCAGCTCACAGCAGCCAGAAGGGCCATTAGCATAAATGCTGCAAACAATATATGCTGAAGCGATTGTGGAGAAATGCGTACCCTCGATTCTAAGGGGGACGTGGTAAGAGCCACTAATGAAAACACAAAGAAGGTGCTTTGAAAAGGGAAACACGGTGCTACCAGTCAATCAATCACACCCACTGCTGGGCCTATCACCTGAGAAAAAATGAGAATCGAAAAGTCACAGCCTGGCAATCCTGCACTCCAACAATATTTACCATAGCCAACACTTGGAAGCAATGAAAATGTCCATCAACCGAGGAATGCACAAAGTAGAAGTGGTCCACGTACACAGTGGAAAATTACTCCAATAAAAAATAAAAATTAAATGTAAAAATCCAACAAAAGTAAGGAGACATCAGCTTGTGTGGGTTTGTCCGGGCACACTCCACTCTAATTTATAACCGAGAAACACCACAGGCCGCAAGGGCTTTTCCCTAGTTACCAGGGTGGGGGACATAGAAAGGCTGCCGCCCTCTGGCACTTACCTGCAAAAGCAGCTTTAAAGCCTGTGCTAATGGTCACTTCATAGGAACAAGTACTGCAGAACTGTAAATGAAACAGGCCCTCAAAATGTCTTGAGGGAGGTAAAGGCCAAAACATTTCAAAATGTGACACATACTTAAAGAGAACACTTTGAAGAACTAAGGGGTAATCACAGCTTGAAAAATAGCAAAGGACATGCCTTAAAGCTCAATTTCAACGGATTATGTGGCACATTCGAATTCAACCACAGAGAGGTATCAGCTCACACTTGTCAGAATAACCATCAGCAAGAAAACTACAAACAGTAAATGCTGAAAGTGTTGTGGAGAAATGCATACCCTCAACTTCAAAGGGGACGTAACTTGGAAAGGGCCACGAATGAGAACAGAATGGAGGTGCCTTAAAAAGGTAAACATTGAGCTACTATATGATCCAGCAGGCCCACTCCTCGACGTAAAACCTAAGAAGAGAGAATTGGAAAGACACAGGCAGGCAAATCTGCACTGCACAGTATTACAATAGCCAAGATATGGAAGTAACCAAAAAGTCCACCAACAGATGGATGGACAAAGAAGAACTCCTCCATGTACAGATGGAATATTCGCTAGTGAAAAAAATGAAACAATGCCGTTTGCAGCACCATAGATGAGTCTAGACGTAATCACGCCACGTGTAGTAAGTGAGAAAGCAAAAGACACATATCCTATCATATCACTTGTAAGAGTTACTTAAAAATTGATACCAATGAAGATATTTCCACAGAGAAAGGCAATCACAGATTCATTAAAAAACTTATGGTTCACCAAATAGAAAGGGATGAGGATTGGATACATTGCCACATTGGGGTTAACAGAGATATACAAACCATGTGAAATATATAACCACCAAAGACGTACGGAAGACCAGGAGAAGACTACTCAACATTGTGTCATAACCTACATGGGAAAAGGATGCGAGGAAGAATAGATACATGTATATGTGTGAAAGAACCACATCTTGCACACCTAGAACAAACAAACCATTGTAATCATATTTACTGGGATAAAAAATAAAAAGTAAACTACAAATATGAACAAGAAGTAATGAGACATAAACTTAAAGGGCTTTTCCCTGGCACATTCCATTCTAATTTACAACCTACAACACCACTTCCATTAAGGCTCTGTTTCCCTAGTAACCAAATATGGTAAAGGGGAAATGCTGCCACCTTGTGGCCGTTTCCTGCAAGAACAGCTTTAAACTCACAGCTAATGGTCACGTAACATTCCCAAGGACTCAGGGCTGTAAAGGACACCTGCCCTAAAAAATTGTGCTGAAGGAGGGAATGGACAAAACAATTCAAAACAGGCAAATGTTTCAAGAAGAGAGTATGAAGAGTTAAGTTTTACTCACGCTCTTTTAAAAAAAAAGGAAAATGGATAAAAGCTCAACCTCAGGGAGTGTTAGACCCATGCAATCTAATCTACAAAAAGTTTCAACTTACACCAGTCGCCTGAACATGAGCAAAAAGTCTACAAACAATAAATGCTGAAGGGGTTTTAGGGAACTGTGTACCCTCTACCTGCTGGTGAGACGTAAAGGGGTAACAGCCAATAATGAGAACAGAAAGGAGCTGTGTTTAAAAGTAAAAATGGAGGTATCATTCAATCCAGCAGGCGCACCAATGGACCTCTCACCTGAGAAGACAAGAATCGAGAAGACACAGGCCGCAAAAGCTGCAGTGCAGCCTTATTCACAATAGCCAAGACAGTGAAGCAATCAAAATGTCCAACAACAGGTGAATGGATAAAGAAGAAGTGGTCCATGTACACAATGGAATAATAGCCATGGAAAACAATGAACCACTGCTCTCTGAGGCACCACAAATGAGTCTGGAGATAATCACGAAACATGAGGTAAGTCGGAAAGCAAAAGACCTATATTCTATGATATCACTTATAGGCGTTATCTAATAACTGACACAAAGGAACATATTTCCACAGAGAAAGACACTCACAGACTTAGAAAACAAACTATGCTCATCTAAAAGGAAAGGTGGGGGGAATGGATAAATTAAGATTAGTGTTACTATATGTATACAAACACATATTATATCCATATCTCAAAAAGACCAACCATATAGCAAGGGAGGTCTGCGGAACCGTCAGTAACATTTTACATGGGAAGAGGATCTGTACTTGAATAGACATCTATAATGTACAAACGAACCAGATGGTGTACACCTAGAACAAACAATATTCTAAGCTTTACCCCAATTAAAAAAAAATTTTAAAACCAAGAAGAAATAATGAGACATATACTTATGGGGCTTTCTCCATGCACATTCCAATGTAATTTACAAACTAGGAACACGACTTCCAGAAAGGCTCTGCTGCCCTAGTACCCAGATATGGGAATGGAGATATGCTGCCTGCTTGAGGCCACTTCCCACAACAGCAGATTTAAACCCATTGCTAAAGGTCACTAAATATTCACCAAACTTGCAGTTCGGTAAAAGACACCTGCTTTCTAAAAAAATTCTGCGGTGGAAAATCGACCAAAAATTTCAAAAGAGGGCAACCTTCCAAGAACACAATTTCAAGAGTTCTATTGTACTCCCAATTGTTTCCTTTTTTTTTAACAGAAAAGAAAACGGTGGAGAAAAATGATGAGTTTTACGAATTTTCAAAGACATGCAAACCCAAATTACAAAAACCTATCAGCTCACAGCAGCCAGAAGGGCCATTAGCATAAATGCTGCAAACAATATATGCTGAAGCGATTGTGGAGAAATGCGTACCCTCGATTCTAAGGGGGACGTGGTAAGAGCCACTAATGAAAACACAAAGAAGGTGCTTTGAAAAGGGAAACACGGTGCTACCAGTCAATCAATCACACCCACTGCTGGGCCTATCACCTGAGAAAAAATGAGAATCGAAAAGTCACAGCCTGGCAATCCTGCACTCCAACAATATTTACCATAGCCAACACTTGGAAGCAATGAAAATGTCCATCAACCGAGGAATGCACAAAGTAGAAGTGGTCCACGTACACAGTGGAAAATTACTCCAATAAAAAATAAAAATTAAATGTAAAAATCCAACAAAAGTAAGGAGACATCAGCTTGTGTGGGTTTGTCCGGGCACACTCCACTCTAATTTATAACCGAGAAACACCACAGGCCGCAAGGGCTTTTCCCTAGTTACCAGGGTGGGGGACATAGAAAGGCTGCCGCCCTCTGGCACTTACCTGCAAAAGCAGCTTTAAAGCCTGTGCTAATGGTCACTTCATAGGAACAAGTACTGCAGAACTGTAAATGAAACAGGCCCTCAAAATGTCTTGAGGGAGGTAAAGGCCAAAACATTTCAAAATGTGACACATACTTAAAGAGAACACTTTGAAGAACTAAGGGGTAATCACAGCTTGAAAAATAGCAAAGGACATGCCTTAAAGCTCAATTTCAACGGATTATGTGGCACATTCGAATTCAACCACAGAGAGGTATCAGCTCACACTTGTCAGAATAACCATCAGCAAGAAAAGTACAAACAATAAATGCTGAAAGTGTTGTGGAGAAATGCATACCCTCAACTTCAAAGGGGACGTAACTTGGAAAGGGCCACGAATGAGAACAGAATGGAGGTGCCTTAAAAAGGTAAACATTGAGCTACTATATGATCCAGCAGGCCCACTCCTCGACGTAAAACCTAAGAAGAGAGAATTGGAAAGACACAGGCAGGCAAATCTGCACTGCACAGTATTACAATAGCCAAGATATGGAAGTAACCAAAAAGTCCACCAACAGATGGATGGACAAAGAAGAACTCCTCCATGTACAGATGGAATATTCGCTAGTGAAAAAAATGAAACAATGCCGTTTGCAGCACCATAGATGAGTCTAGACGTAATCACGCCACGTGTAGTAAGTGAGAAAGCAAAAGACACATATCCTATCATATCACTTGTAAGAGTTACTTAAAAATTGATACCAATGAAGATATTTCCACAGAGAAAGGCAATCACAGATTCATTAAAAAACTTATGGTTCACCAAATAGAAAGGGATGAGGATTGGATACATTGCCACATTGGGGTTAACAGAGATATACAAACCATGTGAAATATATAACCACCAAAGACGTACGGAAGACCAGGAGAAGACTACTCAACATTGTGTCATAACCTACATGGGAAAAGGATGCGAGGAACAATAGATACATGTATATGTGTGAAAGAACCACATCTTGCACACCTAGAACAAACAAACCATTGTAATCATATTTACTGGGATAAAAAATTAAAAAGTAAACTACAAATATGAACAAGAAGTAATGAGACATAAACTTAAAGGGCTTTTCCCTGGCACATTCCATTCTAATTTACAACCTACAACACCACTTCCATTAAGGCTCTGTTTCCCTAGTAACCAAATATGGTAAAGGGGAAATGCTGCCACCTTGTGGCCGTTTCCTGCAAGAACAGCTTTAAACTCACAGCTAATGGTCACGTAACATTCCCAAGGACTCAGGGCTGTAAAGGACACCTGCCCTAAAAAATTGTGCTGAAGGAGGGAATGGACAAAACAATTCAAAACAGGCAAATGTTTCAAGAAGAGAGTATGAAGAGTTAAGTTTTACTCACGCTCTTTTAAAAAAAAAGGAAAATGGATAAAAGCTCAACCTCAGGGAGTGTTAGACCCATGCAATCTAATCTACAAAAAGTTTCAACTTACACCAGTCGACTGAACATGAGCAAAAAGTCTACAAACAATAAATGCTGAAGGGGTTTTAGGGAACTCTGTACACTCTACCTGCTGGTGAGACGTGAAGGGGTAACAGCCAATAATGAGAACAGAAAGGAGCTGTGTTTAAAAGTAAAACTGCAGGCACCATTCAATGCAGCAGGCGCACCATTGGACCTCTCACCTGAGAAGACAAGAATCGAGAAGACACAGGCCACAAAAGCTGCAGTGCAGCCTTATTCACAATAGCCAAGACAGTGGAGCAATCAAAATGTCCAACAACAGGTGAATGGATAAAGAAGTGGTCCATGTACACAATGGAATAATAGCCATGGAAAACAATGAACCACTGCTCTCTGAGGCACCACAAATGAGTCTGGAGATAATCACGAAACATGAGGTAAGTCGGAAAGCAAAAGACCTATATTCTATGATATCACTTATAGGCGTTATCTAATAACTGACACAAAGGAACATATTTCCACAGAGAAAGACACTCACAGACTTAGAAAACAAACTATGCTCATCTAAAAGGAAAGGTGGGGGGAATGGATAAATTAAGATTAGTGTTACTATATGTATACAAACACATATTATATCCATATCTCAAAAAGACCAACCATATAGCAAGGGAGGTCTGCGGAACCGACAGTAACATTTTACATGGGAAGAGGATCTGTACTTGAATAGACATATATAATGTACAAACGAACCAGATTGTGTACACCTAGGACAAACAATATTCTCAGCTTTACCCCAATTAAAAACAACTTTAAAACCAAGAAGAAATAATGAGACATATACTTATGGGGCTTTCTCCATGCACATTCCAATGTAATTTACAAACTAGGAACACGACTTCCAGAAAGGCTCTGCTGCCCTAGTACCCAGATATGGGAATGGAGATATGCTGCCTGCCTGAGGCCACTTCCCACAACAGCAGCTTTAAACCCATTGCTAAAGGTCACTAAATATTCACCAAACTTGCAGTTCGGTAAAAGACACCTGCTTTCTAAAAAAATTCTGGAGTGGAAAATCGACCAAAAATTTCAAAAGAGGGCAACCTTCCAAGAACACAATTTCAAGAGTTCTATTGTACTCCCAATTGTTTCCTTTTTTTTTAACAGAAAAGAAAACGGTGGAGAAAAATGATGAGTTTTACGAATTTTCAAAGACATGCAAACCCAAATTACAAAAACCTATCAGCTCACAGCAGCCAGAAGGGCCATTAGCATAAATGCTGCAAACAATAAATGCTGAAGCGATTGTGGAGAAATGCATACCGTCGATTCTAAGGGGGACGTGGTAAGAGCCACTAATGAAAACACAAAGAAGTTGCTTTGAAAAGGGTAACACGGTGCTACCAGTCAATCAATCACACCCACTGCTGGGCCTATCACCTGAGAAAATGAGAATCAAAAAGTCACAGGCTGGCAATCCTGCACTCCAACAATATTTACCATAGCCAACACTTGGAAGCAATGAAAATGTCCATCAACCGAGGAATGCACAAAGTAGAAGTGGTCCACGTACACAGTGGAAAATTAGTCCAATAAAAAATAAAAATTAAAATTAAAAATCCAACAAAACTAATGAGACATCAGCTTGTGTGGGTTTGTCCGGGCACACTCCACTCTAATTTATAACCGAGAAACACCACAGGCCACAAGGGCTTTTCCCTATTTACCAGGGTGGGGGACATAGAAAGGCTGCCGCCCTCTGGCAGTTACCTGCAAAAGCAGCTTTAAAGCCTGTGCTAATGGTCACTTCATAGGAACAAGTACTGCAGAACTGTAAATGAAACAGGCCCTCAAAATGTCTTGAGGGAGGTAAAGGCCAAAATATTTCAAAATGTGACACATACTTAAAGAGAACACTTTGAAGAACTAAGGGGTAATCACAGCTTGAAAAATAGAAAAGGACATGCCTTAAAGCTCAATTTCAACCGATTATGTGGCACATTCGAATTCAACCACAGAGAGGTATCAGCTCACTCTTGTCAGAATAACCATCAGCAAGAAAACTACAAACAATAAATGCTGAAGGTGTTGTGGAGAAATGCATACCCTCAACATCAAAGGGGACGTAACTTGGAAAGGGCCACGAATGAGAACAGAATGGAGGTGCCTTAAAAAGGTAAACATTGAGCTACCATATGATCCAGCAGGCCCACTCCTCGACGTATAACCTAAGAAGAGAGAATTGGAAAGACACAGGCAGGCAAATCTGCACTGCACAGTATTACAATAGCCAAGATATGGAAGTAACCAAAATGTCCACCAACAGATGGATGGACAAAGAAGAACTCCTCCATGTACAGATGGAATATTCGCTAGTGAAAAAAATGAAACAATGCTATTTGAAGCACCATAGATGAGTCTAGACGTAATCACGCCACGTGTAGTAAGTGAGAAAGCAAAAGGCACATATCCTATCATATCACTTTTAAGAGTTACTTAAAAATTGATACCAATGAAGATATTTCCACAGAGAAAGGCAATCACAGATTCATTAAAAAACTTATGGTTCACCAAATAGAAAGGGATGAGGATTGGATACATTGCCACATTGGGGTTAACAGAGATATACAAACCATGTGAAATATATAATCACCAAAGACGTACGGAAGACCAGGAGAAGACTACTCAACATTGTGTCATAACCTACATGGGAAAAGGATGCGAGGAAGAATAGATACATGTATATGTGTGAAAGAACCACATCTTGCACACCTAGAACAAACAAACCATTGTAATCATATTTACTGGGATAAAAAATAAAAAGTAAACTACAAATATGAACAAGAAGTAATGAGACATAAACTTAAAGGGCTTTTCCCTGGCACATTCCATTCTAATTTACAACCTACAACACCACTTCCATTAAGGCTCTGTTTCCCTAGTAACCAAATATGGTAAAGGGGAAATGCTGCCACCTTGTGGCCGTTTCCTGCAAGAACAGCTTTAAACTCACAGCTAATGGTCACGTAACATTCCCAAGGACTCAGGGCTGTAAAGGACACCTGCCCTAAAAAATTGTGCTGAAGGAGGGAATGGACAAAACAATTCAAAACAGGCAAATGTTTCAAGAAGAGAGTATGAAGAGTTAAGTTTTACTCACGCTCTTTTAAAAAAAAGGAAAATGGATAAAAGCTCAACCTCAGGGAGTGTTAGACCCATGCAATCTAATCTACAAAAAGTTTCAACTTACACCAGTTGACTTACCATCAGCAAAAAGTCAACAAACAATAAATGCTGAAGGGGTTTTAGAGAACTGTGTACACTCTACCTGCTGGTGAGACGTGAAGGAGTAACAGCCAATAATGAGAACAGAAAGGAGCTGTGTTTAAAAGTAAAACTGCAGGCACCATTCAATGCAGCAGGCGCACCATTGGACCTCTCACCTGAGAAGACAAGAATCGAGAAGACACAGGCCACAAAAGCTGCAGTGCAGCCTTATTCACAATAGCCAAGACAGTGGAGCAATCAAAATGTCCAACAACAGGTGAATGGATAAAGAAGTGGTCCATGTACACAATGGAATAATAGCCATGGAAAACAATGAACCACTGCTCTCTGAGGCACCACAAATGAGTCTGGAGATAATCACGAAACATGAGGTAAGTCGGAAAGCAAAAGACCTATATTCTATGATATCACTTATAGGCGTTATCTAATAACTGACACAAAGGAACATATTTCCACAGAGAAAGACACTCACAGACTTAGAAAACAAACTATGCTCATCTAAAAGGAAAGGTGGGGGGAATGGATAAATTAAGATTAGTGTTACTATATGTATACAAACACATATTATATCCATATCTCAAAAAGACCAACCATATAGCAAGGGAGGTCTGCGGAACCGACAGTAACATTTTACATGGGAAGAGGATCTGTACTTGAATAGACATATATAATGTACAAACGAACCAGATTGTGTACACCTAGGACAAACAATATTCTCAGCTTTACCCCAATTAAAAACAACTTTAAAACCAAGAAGAAATAATGAGACATATACTTATGGGGCTTTCTCCATGCACATTCCAATGTAATTTACAAACTAGGAACACGACTTCCAGAAAGGCTCTGCTGCCCTAGTACCCAGATATGGGAATGGAGATATGCTGCCTGCCTGAGGCCACTTCCCACAACAGCAGCTTTAAACCCATTGCTAAAGGTCACTAAATATTCACCAAACTTGCAGTTCGGTAAAAGACACCTGCTTTCTAAAAAAATTCTGGAGTGGAAAATCGACCAAAAATTTCAAAAGAGGGCAACCTTCCAAGAACACAATTTCAAGAGTTCTATTGTACTCCCAATTGTTTCCTTTTTTTTAACAGAAAAGAAAACGGTGGAGAAAAATGATGAGTTTTACGAATTTTCAAAGACATGCAAACCCAAATTACAAAAACCTATCAGCTCACAGCAGCCAGAAGGGCCATTAGCATAAATGCTGCAAACAATAAATGCTGAAGCGATTGTGGAGAAATGCATACCGTCGATTCTAAGGGGGACGTGGTAAGAGCCACTAATGAAAACACAAAGAAGTTGCTTTGAAAAGGGTAACACGGTGCTACCAGTCAATCAATCACACCCACTGCTGGGCCTATCACCTGAGAAAATGAGAATCAAAAAGTCACAGGCTGGCAATCCTGCACTCCAACAATATTTACCATAGCCAACACTTGGAAGCAATGAAAATGTCCATCAACCGAGGAATGCACAAAGTAGAAGTGGTCCACGTACACAGTGGAAAATTAGTCCAATAAAAAATAAAAATTAAAATTAAAAATCCAACAAAACTAATGAGACATCAGCTTGTGTGGGTTTGTCCGGGCACACTCCACTCTAATTTATAACCGAGAAACACCACAGGCCACAAGGGCTTTTCCCTATTTACCAGGGTGGGGGACATAGAAAGGCTGCCGCCCTCTGGCAGTTACCTGCAAAAGCAGCTTTAAAGCCTGTGCTAATGGTCACTTCATAGGAACAAGTACTGCAGAACTGTAAATGAAACAGGCCCTCAAAATGTCTTGAGGGAGGTAAAGGCCAAAATATTTCAAAATGTGACACATACTTAAAGAGAACACTTTGAAGAACTAAGGGGTAATCACAGCTTGAAAAATAGAAAAGGACATGCCTTAAAGCTCAATTTCAACCGATTATGTGGCACATTCGAATTCAACCACAGAGAGGTATCAGCTCACTCTTGTCAGAATAACCATCAGCAAGAAAACTACAAACAATAAATGCTGAAGGTGTTGTGGAGAAATGCATACCCTCAACATCAAAGGGGACGTAACTTGGAAAGGGCCACGAATGAGAACAGAATGGAGGTGCCTTAAAAAGGTAAACATTGAGCTACCATATGATCCAGCAGGCCCACTCCTCGACGTATAACCTAAGAAGAGAGAATTGGAAAGACACAGGCAGGCAAATCTGCACTGCACAGTATTACAATAGCCAAGATATGGAAGTAACCAAAATGTCCACCAACAGATGGATGGACAAAGAAGAACTCCTCCATGTACAGATGGAATATTCGCTAGTGAAAATAATGAAACAATGCTATTTGAAGCACCATAGATGAGTCTAGACGTAATCACGCCACGTGTAGTAAGTGAGAAAGCAAAAGGCACATATCCTATCATATCACTTTTAAGAGTTACTTAAAAATTGATACCAATGAAGATATTTCCACAGAGAAAGGCAATCACAGATTCATTAAAAAACTTATGGTTCACCAAATAGAAAGGGATGAGGATTGGATACATTGCCACATTGGGGTTAACAGAGATATACAAACCATGTGAAATATATAATCACCAAAGACGTACGGAAGACCAGGAGAAGACTACTCAACATTGTGTCATAACCTACATGGGAAAAGGATGCGAGGAAGAATAGATACATGTATATGTGTGAAAGAACCACATCTTGCACACCTAGAACAAACAAACCATTGTAATCATATTTACTGGGATAAAAAATAAAAAGTAAACTACAAATATGAACAAGAAGTAATGAGACATAAACTTAAAGGGCTTTTCCCTGGCACATTCCATTCTAATTTACAACCTACAACACCACTTCCATTAAGGCTCTGTTTCCCTAGTAACCAAATATGGTAAAGGGGAAATGCTGCCACCTTGTGGCCGTTTCCTGCAAGAACAGCTTTAAACTCACAGCTAATGGTCACGTAACATTCCCAAGGACTCAGGGCTGTAAAGGACACCTGCCCTAAAAAATTGTGCTGAAGGAGGGAATGGACAAAACAATTCAAAACAGGCAAATGTTTCAAGAAGAGAGTATGAAGAGTTAAGTTTTACTCACGCTCTTTTAAAAAAAAGGAAAATGGATAAAAGCTCAACCTCAGGGAGTGTTAGACCCATGCAATCTAATCTACAAAAAGTTTCAACTTACACCAGTTGACTTACCATCAGCAAAAAGTCAACAAACAATAAATGCTGAAGGGGTTTTAGAGAACTGTGTACACTCTACCTGCTGGTGAGACGTGAAGGAGTAACAGCCAATAATGAGAACAGAAAGGAGCTGTGTTTAAAAGTAAAACTGCAGGCACCATTCAATGCAGCAGGCGCACCATTGGACCTCTCACCTGAGAAGACAAGAATCGAGAAGACACAGGCCACAAAAGCTGCAGTGCAGCCTTATTCACAATAGCCAAGACAGTGGAGCAATCAAAATGTCCAACAACAGGTGAATGGATAAAGAAGTGGTCCATGTACACAATGGAATAATAGCCATGGAAAACAATGAACCACTGCTCTCTGAGGCACCACAAATGAGTCTGGAGATAATCACGAAACATGAGGTAAGTCGGAAAGCAAAAGACCTATATTCTATGATATCACTTATAGGCGTTATCTAATAACTGACACAAAGGAACATATTTCCACAGAGAAAGACACTCACAGACTTAGAAAACAAACTATGCTCATCTAAAAGGAAAGGTGGGGGGAATGGATAAATTAAGATTAGTGTTACTATATGTATACAAACACATATTATATCCATATCTCAAAAAGACCAACCATATAGCAAGGGAGGTCTGCGGAACCGACAGTAACATTTTACATGGGAAGAGGATCTGTACTTGAATAGACATATATAATGTACAAACGAACCAGATTGTGTACACCTAGGACAAACAATATTCTCAGCTTTACCCCAATTAAAAACAACTTTAAAACCAAGAAGAAATAATGAGACATATACTTATGGGGCTTTCTCCATGCACATTCCAATGTAATTTACAAACTAGGAACACGACTTCCAGAAAGGCTCTGCTGCCCTAGTACCCAGATATGGGAATGGAGATATGCTGCCTGCCTGAGGCCACTTCCCACAACAGCAGCTTTAAACCCATTGCTAAAGGTCACTAAATATTCACCAAACTTGCAGTTCGGTAAAAGACACCTGCTTTCTAAAAAAATTCTGGAGTGGAAAATCGACCAAAAATTTCAAAAGAGGGCAACCTTCCAAGAACACAATTTCAAGAGTTCTATTGTACTCCCAATTGTTTCCTTTTTTTTAACAGAAAAGAAAACGGTGGAGAAAAATGATGAGTTTTACGAATTTTCAAAGACATGCAAACCCAAATTACAAAAACCTATCAGCTCACAGCAGCCAGAAGGGCCATTAGCATAAATGCTGCAAACAATAAATGCTGAAGCGATTGTGGAGAAATGCATACCGTCGATTCTAAGGGGGACGTGGTAAGAGCCACTAATGAAAACACAAAGAAGTTGCTTTGAAAAGGGTAACACGGTGCTACCAGTCAATCAATCACACCCACTGCTGGGCCTATCACCTGAGAAAATGAGAATCAAAAAGTCACAGGCTGGCAATCCTGCACTCCAACAATATTTACCATAGCCAACACTTGGAAGCAATGAAAATGTCCATCAACCGAGGAATGCACAAAGTAGAAGTGGTCCACGTACACAGTGGAAAATTAGTCCAATAAAAAATAAAAATTAAAATTAAAAATCCAACAAAACTAATGAGACATCAGCTTGTGTGGGTTTGTCCGGGCACACTCCACTCTAATTTATAACCGAGAAACACCACAGGCCACAAGGGCTTTTCCCTATTTACCAGGGTGGGGGACATAGAAAGGCTGCCGCCCTCTGGCAGTTACCTGCAAAAGCAGCTTTAAAGCCTGTGCTAATGGTCACTTCATAGGAACAAGTACTGCAGAACTGTAAATGAAACAGGCCCTCAAAATGTCTTGAGGGAGGTAAAGGCCAAAATATTTCAAAATGTGACACATACTTAAAGAGAACACTTTGAAGAACTAAGGGGTAATCACAGCTTGAAAAATAGAAAAGGACATGCCTTAAAGCTCAATTTCAACCGATTATGTGGCACATTCGAATTCAACCACAGAGAGGTATCAGCTCACTCTTGTCAGAATAACCATCAGCAAGAAAACTACAAACAATAAATGCTGAAGGTGTTGTGGAGAAATGCATACCCTCAACATCAAAGGGGACGTAACTTGGAAAGGGCCACGAATGAGAACAGAATGGAGGTGCCTTAAAAAGGTAAACATTGAGCTACCATATGATCCAGCAGGCCCACTCCTCGACGTATAACCTAAGAAGAGAGAATTGGAAAGACACAGGCAGGCAAATCTGCACTGCACAGTATTACAATAGCCAAGATATGGAAGTAACCAAAATGTCCACCAACAGATGGATGGACAAAGAAGAACTCCTCCATGTACAGATGGAATATTCGCTAGTGAAAAAAATGAAACAATGCTATTTGAAGCACCATAGATGAGTCTAGACGTAATCACGCCACGTGTAGTAAGTGAGAAAGCAAAAGGCACATATCCTATCATATCACTTTTAAGAGTTACTTAAAAATTGATACCAATGAAGATATTTCCACAGAGAAAGGCAATCACAGATTCATTAAAAAACTTATGGTTCACCAAATAGAAAGGGATGAGGATTGGATACATTGCCACATTGGGGTTAACAGAGATATACAAACCATGTGAAATATATAATCACCAAAGACGTACGGAAGACCAGGAGAAGACTACTCAACATTGTGTCATAACCTACATGGGAAAAGGATGCGAGGAAGAATAGATACATGTATATGTGTGAAAGAACCACATCTTGCACACCTAGAACAAACAAACCATTGTAATCATATTTACTGGGATAAAAAATAAAAAGTAAACTACAAATATGAACAAGAAGTAATGAGACATAAACTTAAAGGGCTTTTCCCTGGCACATTCCATTCTAATTTACAACCTACAACACCACTTCCATTAAGGCTCTGTTTCCCTAGTAACCAAATATGGTAAAGGGGAAATGCTGCCACCTTGTGGCCGTTTCCTGCAAGAACAGCTTTAAACTCACAGCTAATGGTCACTTAACATTCCCAAGGACTCAGGGCTGTAAAGGACACCTGCCCTAAAAAATTGTGCTGAAGGAGGGAATGGACAAAACAATTCAAAACAGGCAAATGTTTCAAGAAGAGAGTATGAAGAGTTAAGTTTTACTCACGCTCTTTTAAAAAAAAGGAAAATGGATAAAAGCTCAACCTCAGGGAGTGTTAGACCCATGCAATCTAATCTACAAAAAGTTTCAACTTACACCAGTTGACTTACCATCAGCAAAAAGTCAACAAACAATAAATGCTGAAGGGGTTTTAGAGAACTGTGTACACTCTACCTGCTGGTGAGACGTGAAGGAGTAACAGCCAATAATGAGAACAGAAAGGAGCTGTGTTTAAAAGTAAAACTGCAGGCACCATTCAATGCAGCAGGCGCACCATTGGACCTCTCACCTGAGAAGACAAGAATCGAGAAGACACAGGCCACAAAAGCTGCAGTGCAGCCTTATTCACAATAGCCAAGACAGTGGAGCAATCAAAATGTCCAACAACAGGTGAATGGATAAAGAAGTGGTCCATGTACACAATGGAATAATAGCCATGGAAAACAATGAACCACTGCTCTCTGAGGCACCACAAATGAGTCTGGAGATAATCACGAAACATGAGGTAAGTCGGAAAGCAAAAGACCTATATTCTATGATATCACTTATAGGCGTTATCTAATAACTGACACAAAGGAACATATTTCCACAGAGAAAGACACTCACAGACTTAGAAAACAAACTATGCTCATCTAAAAGGAAAGGTGGGGGGAATGGATAAATTAAGATTAGTGTTACTATATGTATACAAACACATATTATATCCATATCTCAAAAAGACCAACCATATAGCAAGGGAGGTCTGCGGAACCGACAGTAACATTTTACATGGGAAGAGGATCTGTACTTGAATAGACATATATAATGTACAAACGAACCAGATTGTGTACACCTAGGACAAACAATATTCTCAGCTTTACCCCAATTAAAAACAACTTTAAAACCAAGAAGAAATAATGAGACATATACTTATGGGGCTTTCTCCATGCACATTCCAATGTAATTTACAAACTAGGAACACGACTTCCAGAAAGGCTCTGCTGCCCTAGTACCCAGATATGGGAATGGAGATATGCTGCCTGCCTGAGGCCACTTCCCACAACAGCAGCTTTAAACCCATTGCTAAAGGTCACTAAATATTCACCAAACTTGCAGTTCGGTAAAAGACACCTGCTTTCTAAAAAAATTCTGGAGTGGAAAATCGACCAAAAATTTCAAAAGAGGGCAACCTTCCAAGAACACAATTTCAAGAGTTCTATTGTACTCCCAATTGTTTCCTTTTTTTTAACAGAAAAGAAAACGGTGGAGAAAAATGATGAGTTTTACGAATTTTCAAAGACATGCAAACCCAAATTACAAAAACCTATCAGCTCACAGCAGCCAGAAGGGCCATTAGCATAAATGCTGCAAACAATATATGCTGAAGCGATTGTGGAGAAATGCGTACCCTCGATTCTAAGGGGGACGTGGTAAGAGCCACTAATGAAAACACAAAGAAAGTGCTTTGAAAAGGGAAACACGGTGCTACCAGTCAATCAATCACACCCACTGCTGGGCCTATCACCTGAGAAAATGAGAATCGAAAAGTCACAGCCTGGCAATCCTGCACTCCAACAATATTTACCATAGCCAACACTTGGAAGCAATGAAAATGTCCATCAACCGAGGAATGCACAAAGTAGAAGTGGTCCACGTACACAGTGGAAAATTAGTCCAATAAAAAATAAAAATTAAATGTAAAAATCCAACAAAAGTAAGGAGACATCAGCTTGTGTGGGTTTGTCCGGGCACACTCCACTCTAATTTATAACCGAGAAACACCACAGGCCGCAAGGGCTTTTCCCTAGTTACCAGGGTGGGGGACATAGAAAGGCTGCCGCCCTCTGGCAGTTACCTGCAAAAGCAGCTTTAAAGCCTGTGCTAATGGTCACTTCATAGGAACAAGTACTGCAGAATTGTAAATGAAACAGGCCCTCAAAATGTCTTGAGGGAGGTAAAGGCCAAAACATTTCAAAATGTGACACATACTTAAAGAGAACACTTTGAAGAACTAAGGGGTAATCACAGCTTGAAAAATAGAAAAGGACATGCCTTAAAGCTCAATTTCAACCGATTATGTGGCACATTCGAATTCAACCACAGAGAGGTATCAGCTCACACTTGTCAGAATAACCATCAGCAAGAAAACTACAAACAATAAATGCTGAAAGTGTTGTGGAGAAATGCATACCCTCAACTTCAAAGGGGACGTAACTTGGAAAGGGCCACGAATGAGAACAGAATGGAGGTGCCTTAAAAAGGTAAACATTGAGCTACTATATGATCCAGCAGGCCCACTCCTCGACGTATAACCTAAGAAGAGAGAATTGGAAAGACACAGGCAGGCAAATCTGCACTGCACAGTATTACAATAGCCAAGATATGGAAGTAACCAAAAAGTCCACCAACAGATGGAGGGACAAAGAAGAACTCCTCCATGTACAGATGGAATATTCGCTAGTGAAAAAAATGAAACAATGCCGTTTGCAGCACCATAGATGAGTCTAGACGTAATCACGCCACGTGTAGTAAGTGAGAAAGCAGAAGACACATATCCTATCATATCACTTTTAAGAGTTACTTAAAAATTGATACCAATGAAGATATTTCCACAGAGAAAGGCAATCACAGATTCATTAAAAAACTTATGGTTCACCAAATAGAAAGGGATGAGGATTGGATACACTGCCACTTTGGGGTTAACAGAGATATACAAACCATGTGAAATATATAACCACCAAAGACGTACGGAAGACCAGGAGAAGACTACTCAACATTGTGTCATAACCTACATGGGAAAAGGATGCGAGGAAGAATAGATACATGTATATGTGTGAAAGAACCACATCTTGCACACCTAGAACAAACAAACCATTGTAATCATATTTACTGGGATAAAAAATAAAAAGTAAACTACAAATATGAACAAGAAGTAATGAGACATAAACTTAAAGGGCTTTTCCCTGGCACATTCCATTCTAATTTACAACCTACAACACCACTTCCATTAAGGCTCTGTTTCCCTAGTAACCAAATATGGTAAAGGGGAAATGCTGCCACCTTGTGGCCGTTTCCTGCAAGAACAGCTTTAAACTCACAGCGAATGGTCACTTAACATTCCCAAGGACTCAGGGCTGTAAAGGACACCTGCCCTAAAAAATTGTGCTGAAGGAGGGAATGGACAAAACAATTCAAAACAGGCAAATGTTTCAAGAAGAGAGTATGAAGAGTTAAGTTTTACTCACGTTCTTTTAAAAAAAAGGAAAATGGATAAAAGCTCAACCTCAGGGAGTGTTAGACCCATGCAATCTAATCTACAAAAAGTTTCAACTTACACCAGTCGACTGACCATGAGCAAAAAGTCTACAAACAATAAATGCTGAAGGGGTTTTAGGGAACTGTGTATCCTCTACCTGCTGGTGAGACGTAAAGGGGTAACAGCCAATAATGAGAACAGAAAGGAGCTGTGTTTAAAAGTAAAAATGGAGGTACCATTCAATCCAGCAGGCGCACCAATGGACCTCTCACTTGAGAAGACAAGAATCGAGAAGACACAGGCCACAAAAGCTGCAGTGCAGCCTTATTCACAATAGCCAAGACAGTGAAGCAATCAAAATGTCCAACAACCAGTAAATGGATAAAGAAGAAGTGGTCCATGTACACAATGGAATAATAGCCATGGAAAACAATGAACCACTGCTCTCTGAGGCACCACAAATGAGTCTGGAGATAATCACGAAACATGAGGTAAGCCGGAAAGCAAAAGACCTATATTCTATGATATCACTTATAGGCGTTATCTAATAACTGACACAAAGGAACATATTTCCACAGAGAAAGACACTCACAGACTTAGAAAACAAACTATGCTCATCTAAAAGGAAAGGTGGGGGGAATGGATAAATTAAGATTAGTGTTACTATATGTATGCAAACACATATTATATACTTATCTCAAGAAGACCAAGCATATAACAAGGGAGGTCTGCGGAACCCTCAGTAACATTTTACATGAGAAGAGTATCTGTACTTGAATAGACATATATAATGTACAAACGAACCAGATTTTGTACACCTAGGACAAACAATATTCTAAGCTTTACCCCAATTTAAAAAAATTTTAAAACCAAGAAGAAATAATGAGACATAAACTTATGGGGCTTTCTCCATGCACATTCCAATGTAATTTACAAACTAGGAACACGACTTCCAGAAAGGCTCTGCTGCCCTAGTACCCAGATATGGGAATGGAGATATGCTGCCTGCTTGAGGCCACTTCCTACAACAGCAGCTTTAAACCCATTGCTAAAGGTCACAAAATATTCACCAAACTTGCAGTTCGGTAAAAGACACCTGCTTTCTAAAAAAATTCTGGGGTGGAAAATCGACCAAAAATTTCAAAAGAGGGCAACCTTCCAAGAACACAATTTCAAGAGTTCTATTGTACTCCCAATTGTTTCCTTTTTTTTAACAGAAAAGAAAACGGTGGAAAAAAATGATGAGTTTTACGAATTTTCAAAGACATGCAAACCCAAATTACAAAAACCTATCAGCTCACAGCAGCCAGAAGGGCCATTAGCATAAATGCTGCAAACAATAAATGCTGAAGCGATTGTGGAGAAATGCGTACCCTCGATTCTAAGGGGGACGTGGTAAGAGCCACTAATGAAAACACAAAGAAGGTGCTTTGAAAAGGGTAACACGGTGCTACCAGTCAATCAATCACACCCACTGCTGGGCCTATCACCTGAGAAAATGAGAATCGAAAAGTCTCAGGCTGGCAATCCTGCACTCCAACAATATTTACCATAGCCAACACTTGGAAGCAATGAAAATGTCCATCAACCGAGGAATGCACAAAGTAGAAGTGGTCCACGTACACAGTGGAAAATTACTCCAATAAAAAATAATAATTAAATGTAAAAATCTAACAAAAGTAAGGAGACATCAGCTTGTGTGGGTTTGTCCGGGCACACTCCACTCTAATTTATAACTGAGAAACACCACAGGCCGCAAGGGCTTTTCCCTAGTTACCAGGGTGGGGGACATAGAAAGGCTGCCGCCCTCTGGCAGTTACCTGCAAAAGCAGCTTTTAAGCCTGTGTTAATGGTCACTTCATAGGAACAAGTACTGCAGAACTGTAAATGAAACAGGCCCTCAAAATGTCTTGAGGGAGGTAAAGGCCAAAACATTTCAAAATATGACACATACTTAAAGAGAACACTTTGAAGAACTAAGGGGTAATCACAGCTTGAAAAATAGAAAAGGACATGCCTTAAAGCTCAATTTCAACAGATTATGTGGCACATTCGAATTCAACCACAGAGAGGTATCAGCTCACACTTGTCAGAATAAACATCAGCAAGAAAACTACAAACAATAAATGCTGAAGGTGTTGTGGAGAAATGCATACCCTCAACTTCAAAGGGGACGTAACTTGGAAAGGGCCACGAATGAGTACAGAATGGAGGTGCCTTAAAAAGGTAAACATTGAGCTACTATATGATCCACCAGGCCCACTCCTCGACGTATAACCTAAGAAGAGAGAATTGGAAAGACACAGGCAGGCAAATCTGCACTGCACTGTATTACAATAGCCAAGATATGGAAGTAACCAAAAAGTCCACCAACAGATGGATGGACAAAGAAGAATTCCTCCATGTACAGATGGAATATTCGCTAGTGAAAAAAATGAAACAATGCCATTTGAAGCACCATAGATGAGTCTAGACGTAATCACGCCACGTGTAGTAAGTGAGAAAACAAAAGGCACATATCCTATCATATCACTTTTAAGAGTTACTTAAAAATTGATACCAATCAAGATATTTCCACAGAGAAAGGCAATCACAGATTCATTAAAAAACTTATGGTTCACCAAATAGAAAGGGATGAGGATTGGATACATTGCCACATTGGGGTTAACAGAGATATACAAACCATGTGAAATATATAACCACCAAAGACGTACGGAAGACCAGGAGAAGACTACTCAACATTGTGTCATAACCTACATGGGAAAAGGATGCGAGGAAGAACAGATACATGTATATGTGTGAAAGAACCACATCTTGCACACCTAGAACAAACAAACCATTGTAATCATATTTACTGGGATAAAAAATAAAAAGTAAACTACAAATATGAACAAGAAGTAATGAGACATAAACTTAAAGGGCTTTTCCCTGGCACATTCCATTCTAATTTACAACCTACAACACCACTTCCATTAAGGCTCTGTTTCCCTAGTAACCAAATATGGTAAAGGGGAAATGCTGCCACCTTGTGGCCGTTTCCTGCAAGAACAGCTTTAAACTCACAGCTAATGGTCACTTAACATTCCCAAGGACTCAGGGCTGTAAAGGACACCTGCCCTAAAAAATTGTGCTGAAGGAGGGAATGGACAAAACAATTCAAAACAGGCAAATGTTTCAAGAAGAGAGTATGAAGAGTTAAGTTTTACTCCCGCTCTTTTAAAAAAAAGGAAAATGGATAAAAGCTCAACCTCAGGGAGTGTTAGACCCATGCAATCTAATCTACAAAAAGTTTCAACTTACACCAGTCGACTGACCATGAGCAAAAAGTCTACAAACAATAAATGCTGAAGGGGTTTTAGGGAACTGTGTACCCTCTACCTGCTGGTGAGACGTAAAGGGGTAACAGCCAATAATGAGAACAGAAAGGAGCTGTGTTTAAAAGTAAAAATGGAGGTACCATTCAATCCAGCAGGCGCACCAATGGACCTCTCACTTGAGAAGACAAGAATCGAGAAGACACAGGCCGCAAAAGCTGCAGTGCAGCCTTATTCACAATAGCCAAGACAGTGAAGCAATCAAAATGTCCAACAACCGGTAAATGGATAAAGAAGAAGTGGTCCATGTACACAATGGAATAATAGCCATGGAAAACAATGAACCACTGCTCTCTGAGGCACCACAAATGAGTCTGGAGATAATCACGAAACATGAGGTAAGTCGGAAAGCAAAAGACCTATATTCTATGATATCACTTATAGGCGTTATCTAATAACTGACACAAAGGAACATATTTCCACAGAGAAAGACACTCACAGACTTAGAAAACAAACTATGCTCATCTAAAAGGAAAGGTGGGGGGAATGGATAAATTAAGATTAGTGTTACTATATGTATACAAACACATATTATATACATATCTCAAAAAGACCAACCATATAGCAAGGGAGGTCTGCGGAACCCTCAGTAACATTTTACATGGGAAGAGGATCTGTACTTGAATAGACATATATAATGTACAAACGAACCAGATGGTGTACACCTAGGACAAACAATATTCTAAGCTTTACCCCAATTTAAAAAAATTTTAAAACCAAGAAGAAATAATGAGATATAAACTTATGGGGCTTTCTTCATGCACATTCCAATGTAATTTACAAACTAGGAACACGACTTCCAGAAAGGCTCTGCTGCCCTAGTACCCAGATATTGGAATGGAGACATGCTTCCTGCTTGAGGCCACTTCCTACAACAGCAGCTTTAAACCCATTGCTAAAGGTCACTAAATATTCACCAAACTTGCAGATCGCTAAAAGACACCTGCTTTCTAAAAAAATTCTGGGGTGGAAAATCGACCAAAAATTTCAAAAGAGGGCAACCTTCCAAGAACACAATTTCAAGAGTTCTATTGTACTCCCAATTGTTTCCTTTTTTTAACAGAAAAGAAAACGGTGGAGAAAAATGATGAGTTTTACGAATTTTCAAAGACATGCAAACCCAAATTACAAAAACCTATCAGCTCACAGCAGCCAGAAGGGCCATTAGCATAAATGCTGCAAACAATAAATGCTGAAGCGATTGTGGAGAAATGCATACCGTCGATTCTAAGGGGGACGTGGTAAGAGCCACTAATGAAAACACAAAGAAGTTGCTTTGAAAAGGGTAACACGGTGCTACCAGTCAATCAATCACACACACTGCTGGGCCTATCACCTGAGAAAATGAGAATCAAAAAGTCACAGGCTGGCAATCCTGCACTCCAACAATATTTACCATAGCCAACACTTGGAAGCAATGAAAATGTCCATCAACCGATTAATGCACAAAGTAGAAGTGGTCCACGTACACAGTGGAAAATTACTCCAATAAAAAATAAAAATTAAATTTAAAAATCCAACAAAAGTAATGAGACATCAGCTTGTGTGGGTTTGTCCGGGCACACTCCACTCTAATTTATAACCGAGAAACACCACAGGCCACAAGGGCTTTTCCCTATTTACCAGGGTGGGGGACATAGAAAGGCTGCCGCCCTCTGGCAGTTACCTGCAAAAGCCTCTTTAAAGCCTGTGCTAATGGTCACTTCATAGGAACAAGTACTGCAGAACTGTAAATGAAACAGGCCCTCAAAATGTCTTGAGGGAGGTAAAGGCCAAAATATTTCAAAATGTGACACATACTTAAAGAGAACACTTTGAAGAACTAAGGGGTTATCACAGCTTGAAAAATAGAAAAGGACATGCCTTAAAGCTCAATTTCAACCGATTATGTGGCACATTCGAATTCAACCACAGAGAGGTATCAGCTCACTCTTGTCAGAATAACCATCAGCAAGAAAACTACAAACAATAAATGCTGAAGGTGTTGTGGAGAAATGCATACCCTCAACATCAAAGGGGACGTAACTTGGAAAGGGCCACGAATGAGAACAGAATGGAGGTGCCTTAAAAAGGTAAACATTGAGCTACCATATGATCCAGCAGGCCCACTCCTCGACGTATAACCTAAGAAGAGAGAATTGGAAAGACACAGGCAGGCAAATCTGCACTGCACAGTATTACAATAGCCAAGATATGGAAGTAACCAAAATGTCCACCAACAGATGGATGGACAAAGAAGAACTCCTCCATGTACAGATGGAATATTCGCTAGTGAAAAAAATGAAACAATGCTATTTGAAGCACCATAGATGAGTCTAGACGTAATCACGCCACGTGTAGTAAGTGAGAAAGCAAAAGGCACATATCCTATCATATCACTTTTAAGAGTTACTTAAAAATTGATACCAATGAAGATATTTCCACAGAGAAAGGCAATCACAGATTCATTAAAAAACTTATGGTTCACCAAATAGAAAGGGATGAGGATTGGATACATTGCCACATTGGGGTTAACAGAGATATACAAACCATGTGAAATATATAATCACCAAAGACGTACGGAAGACCAGGAGAAGACTACTCAACATTGTGTCATAACCTACATGGGAAAAGGATGCGAGGAAGAATAGATACATGTGTATGTGTGAAAGAACCACATCTTGCACACCTAGAACAAACAAACCATTGTAATCATATTTACTGGGATAAAAAATAAAAAGTAAACTACAAATATGAACAAGAAGTAATGAGACATAAACTTAAAGGGCTTTTCCCTGGCACATTCCATTCTAATTTACAACCTACAACACCACTTCCATTAAGGCTCTGTTTCCCTAGTAACCAAATATGGTAAAGGGGAAATGCTGCCACCTTGTGGCCGTTTCCTGCAAGAACAGCTTTAAACTCACAGCTAATGGTCACTTAACATTCCCAAGGACTCAGGGCTGTAAAGGACACCTGCCCTAAAAAATTGTGCTGAAGGAAGGAATGGACAAAAAAATTCAAAACAGGCAAATGTTTCAAGAAGAGAGTATGAAGAGTTAAGTTTTACTCACGTTCTTTTAAAAAAAAGGAAAATGGATAAAAGCTCAACCTCAGGGAGTGTTAGACCCATGCAATCTAATCTACAAAAAGTTTCAACTTACACCAGTTGACTTACCATCAGCAAAAAGTCAACAAAAAATAAATGCTGAAGGGGTTTTAGAGAACTGTGTACACTCTACCTGCTGGTGAGACGTGAAGGAGTAACAGCCAATTATGAGAACAGAAAGGAGCTGTGTTTAAAAGTAAAACTGCAGGCACCATTCAATGCAGCAGGCGCACCATTGGACCTCTCACCTGAGAAGACAAGAATCGAGAAGACACAGGCCGCAAAAGCTGCAGTGCAGCCTTATTCACAATAGCCAAGACAGTGGAGCAATCAAAATGTCCAACAACAGGTGAATGGATAAAGAAGTAGTCCATGTACACAATGGAATAATAGCCATGGAAAACAATGAACCACTGCTCTCTGAGGCACCACAAATGAGTCTGGAGATAATCACGAAACATGAGGTAAGTCGGAAAGCAAAAGACCTATATTCTATGATATCACTTATAGGCGTTATCTAATAACTGACACAAAGGAACATATTTCCACAGAGAAAGACACTCACAGACTTAGAAAACAAACTATGCTCATCTAAAAGGAAAGGTGGGGGGAATGGATAAATTAAGATTAGTGTTACTATATGTATACAAACACATATTATATCCATATCTCAAAAAGACCAACCATATAGCAAGGGAGGTCTGCGGAACCGTCAGTAACATTTTACATGGGAAGAGGATCTGTACTTGAATAGACATCTATAATGTACAAACGAACCAGATGGTGTACACCTAGGACAAACAATATTCTAAGCTTTACCCCAATTAAAAAAAAATTTTAAAACCAAGAAGAAATAATGAGACATATACTTATGGGGCTTTCTCCATGCACATTCCAATGTAATTTACAAACTAGGAACACGACTTCCAGAAAGGCTCTGCTGCCCTAGTACCCAGATATGGGAATGGAGATATGCTGCCTGCTTGAGGCCACTTTCCACAACAGCAGCTTTAAACCCATTGCTAAAGGTCACTAAATATTCACCAAACTTGCAGTTCGGTAAAAGACACCTGCTTTCTAAAAAAATTCTGGAGTGGAAAATCGACCAAAAATTTCAAAAGAGGGCAACCTTCCAAGAACACAATTTCAAGAGTTCTATTGTACTCCCAATTGTTTCCTTTTTTTTAACAGAAAAGAAAACGGTGGAGAAAAATGATGAGTTTTACGAATTTTCAAAGACATGCAAACCCAAATTACAAAAACCTATCAGCTCACAGCAGCCAGAAGGGCCATTAGCATAAATGCTGCAAACAATATATGCTGAAGCGATTGTGGAGAAATGCGTACCCTCGATTCTAAGGGGGACGTGGTAAGAGCCACTAATGAAAACACAAAGAAGGTGCTTTGAAAAGGGAAACACGGTGCTACCAGTCAATCAATCACACCCACTGCTGGGCCTATCACCTGAGAAAAAATGAGAATCGAAAAGTCACAGCCTGGCAATCCTGCACTCCAACAATATTTACCATAGCCAACACTTGGAAGCAATGAAAATGTCCATCAACCGAGGAATGCACAAAGTAGAAGTGGTCCACGTACACAGTGGAAAATTAGTCCAATAAAAAATAAAAATTAAATGTAAAAATCCAACAAAAGTAAGGAGACATCAGCTTGTGTGGGTTTGTCCGGGCACACTCCACTCTAATTTATAACCGAGAAACACCACAGGCCGCAAGGGCTTTTCCCTAGTTACCAGGGTGGGGGACATAGAAAGGCTGCCGCCCTCTGGCAGTTACCTGCAAAAGCAGCTTTAAAGCCTGTGCTAATGGTCACTTCATAGGAACAAGTACTGCAGAACTGTAAATGAAACAGGCCCTCAAAATGTCTTGAGGGAGGTAAAGGCCAAAACATTTCAAAATGTGACACATACTTAAAGAGAACACTTTGAAGAACTAAGGGGTAATCACAGCTTGAAAAATAGAAAAGGACATGCCTTAAAGCTCAATTTCAACAGATTATGTGGCACATTCGAATTCAACCACAGAGAGGTATCAGCTCACACTTGTCAGAATAACCATCAGCAAGAAAACTACAAACAATAAATGCTGAAAGTGTTGTGGAGAAATGCATACCCTCAACTTCAAAGGGGACGTAACTTGGAAAGGACCACGAATGAGAACAGAATGGAGGTGCCTTAAAAAGGTAAACATTGAGCTACTATATGATCCAGCAGGCCCACTCCTCGACGTATAACCTAAGAAGAGAGAATTGGAAAGACACAGGCAGGCAAATCTGCACTGCACAGTATTACAATAGCCAAGATATGGAAGTAACCAAAAAGTCCACCAACAGATGGAGGGACAAAGAAGAACTCCTCCATGTACAGATGGAATATTCGCTAGTGAAAAAAATGAAACAATGCCGTTTGCAGCACCATAGATGAGTCTAGACGTAATCACGCCACGTGTAGTAAGTGAGAAAGCAGAAGACACATATCCTATCATATCACTTTTAAGAGTTACTTAAAAATTGATACCAATGAAGATATTTCCACAGAGAAAGGCAATCACAGATTCATTAAAAAACTTATGGTTCACCAAATAGAAAGGGATGAGGATTGGATACATTGCCACATTGGGGTTAACAGAGATATACAAACCATGTGAAATATATAACCACCAAAGACGTACGGAAGACCAGGAGAAGACTACTCAACATTGTGTCATAACCTACATGGGAAAAGGATGCGAGGAACAATAGATACATGTATATGTGTGAAAGAACCACATCTTGCACACCTAGAACAAACAAACCATTGTAATCATATTTACTGGGATAAAAAATTAAAAAGTAAACTACAAATATGAACAAGAAGTAATGAGACATAAACTTAAAGGGCTTTTCCCTGGCACATTCCATTCTAATTTACAACCTACAACACCACTTCCATTAAGGCTCTGTTTCCCTAGTAACCAAATATGGTAAAGGGGAAATGCTGCCACCTTGTGGCCGTTTCCTGCAAGAACAGCTTTAAACTCACAGCTAATGGTCACTTAACATTCCCAAGGACTCAGGGCTGTAAAGGACACCTGCCCTAAAAAATTGTGCTGAAGGAGGGAATGGACAAAACAATTCAAAACAGGCAAATGTTTCAAGAAGAGAGTATGAAGAGTTAAGTTTTACTCACGCTCTTTTAAAAAAAAAGGAAAATGGATAAAAGCTCAACCTCAGGGAGTGTTAGACCCATGCAATCTAATCTACAAAAAGTTTCAACTTACACCAGTCGACTGAACATGAGCAAAAAGTCTACAAACAATAAATGCTGAAGGGGTTTTAGGGAACTCTGTACACTCTACCTGCTGGTGAGACGTGAAGGGGTAACAGCCAATAATGAGAACAGAAAGGAGCTGTGTTTAAAAGTAAAACTGCAGGCACCATTCAATGCAGCAGGCGCACCATTGGACCTCTCACCTGAGAAGACAAGAATCGAGAAGACACAGGCCGCAAAAGCTGCAGTGCAGCCTTATTCACAATAGCCAAGACAGTGGAGCAATCAAAATGTCCAACAACAGGTGAATGGATAAAGAAGAAGTGGTCCATGTACACAATGGAATAATAGCCATGGAAAACAATGAACCACTGCTCTCTGAGGCACCACAAATGAGTCTGGAGATAATCACGAAACATGAGGTAAGTCGGAAAGCAAAAGACCTATATTCTATGATATCACTTATAGGCGTTATCTAATAACTGACACAAAGGAACATATTTCCACAGAGAAAGACACTCACAGACTTAGAAAACAAACTATGCTCATCTAAAAGGAAAGGTGGGGGGAATGGATAAATTAAGATTAGTGTTACTATATGTATACAAACACATATTATATACATATCTCAAAAAGACCAACCATATAGCAAGGGAGGTCTGTGGAACCCTCAGTAACATTTTACATGGGAAGAGGATCTGTACTTGAATAGACATATATAATGTACAAACGAACCAGATGGTGTACACCTAGGACAAACAATATTCTAAGCTTTACTCCAATTAAAAAAAAAATTTAAAACCAAGAAGAAATAATGAGACATAAACTTATGGGGCTTTCTCCATGCACATTCCAATGTAATTTACAAACTAGGAACACGACTTCCAGAAAGGCTCTGCTGCCCTAGTACCCAGATATGGGAATGGAGATATGCTGCCTGCTTGAGGCCACTTCCCACAACAGCAGATTTAAACCCATTGCTAAAGGTCACTAAATATTCACCAAACTTGCAGTTCGCTAAAAGACACCTGCTTTCTAAAAAAATTCTGCGGTGGAAAATCGACCAAAAATTTCAAAAGAGGGCAACCTTCCAAGAACACAATTTCAAGAGTTCTATTGTACTCCCAATTGTTTCCTTTTTTTAACAGAAAAGAAAACGGTGGAGAAAAATGATGAGTTTTACGAATTTTCAAAGACATGCAAACCCAAATTACAAAAACCTATCAGCTCACAGCAGCCAGAAGGGCCATTAGCATAAATGCTGCAAACAATAAATGCTGAAGCGATTGTGGAGAAATGCATACCGTCGATTCTAAGGGGGACGTGGTAAGAGCCACTAATGAAAACACAAAGAAGTTGCTTTGAAAAGGGTAACACGGTGCTACCAGTCAATCAATCACACCCACTGCTGGGCCTATCACCTGAGAAAATGAGAATCAAAAAGTCACAGGCTGGCAATCCTGCACTCCAACAATATTTACCATAGCCAACACTTGGAAGCAATGAAAATGTCCATCAACCGAGGAATGCACAAAGTAGAAGTGGTCCACGTACACAGTGGAAAATTAGTCCAATAAAAAATAAAAATTAAAATTAAAAATCCAACAAAACTAATGAGACATCAGCTTGTGTGGGTTTGTCCGGGCACACTCCACTCTAATTTATAACCGAGAAACACCACAGGCCACAAGGGCTTTTCCCTATTTACCAGGGTGGGGGACATAGAAAGGCTGCCGCCCTCTGGCAGTTACCTGCAAAAGCAGCTTTAAAGCCTGTGCTAATGGTCACTTCATAGGAACAAGTACTGCAGAACTGTAAATGAAACAGGCCCTCAAAATGTCTTGAGGGAGGTAAAGGCCAAAATATTTCAAAATGTGACACATACTTAAAGAGAACACTTTGAAGAACTAAGGGGTAATCACAGCTTGAAAAATAGAAAAGGACATGCCTTAAAGCTCAATTTCAACCGATTATGTGGCACATTCGAATTCAACCACAGAGAGGTATCAGCTCACTCTTGTCAGAATAACCATCAGCAAGAAAACTACAAACAATAAATGCTGAAGGTGTTGTGGAGAAATGCATACCCTCAACATCAAAGGGGACGTAACTTGGAAAGGGCCACGAATGAGAACAGAATGGAGGTGCCTTAAAAAGGTAAACATTGAGCTACCATATGATCCAGCAGGCCCACTCCTCGACGTATAACCTAAGAAGAGAGAATTGGAAAGACACAGGCAGGCAAATCTGCACTGCACAGTATTACAATAGCCAAGATATGGAAGTAACCAAAATGTCCACCAACAGATGGATGGACAAAGAAGAACTCCTCCATGTACAGATGGAATATTCGCTAGTGAAAAAAATGAAACAATGCTATTTGAAGCACCATAGATGAGTCTAGACGTAATCACGCCACGTGTAGTAAGTGAGAAAGCAAAAGACACATATCCTATCATATCACTTTTAAGAGTTACTTAAAAATTGATACCAATGAAGATATTTCCACAGAGAAAGGCAATCACAGATTCATTAAAAAACTTATGGTTCACCAAATAGAAAGGGATGAGGATTGGATACATTGCCACATTGGGGTTAACAGAGATATACAAACCATGTGAAATATATAATCACCAAAGACGTACGGAAGACCAGGAGAAGACTACTCAACATTGTGTCATAACCTACATGGGAAAAGGATGCGAGGAAGAATAGATACATGTATATGTGTGAAAGAACCACATCTTGCACACCTAGAACAAACAAACCATTGTAATCATATTTACTGGGATAAAAAATAAAAAGTAAACTACAAATATGAACAAGAAGTAATGAGACATAAACTTAAAGGGCTTTTCCCTGGCACATTCCATTCTAATTTACAACCTACAACACCACTTCCATTAAGGCTCTGTTTCCCTAGTAACCAAATATGGTAAAGGGGAAATGCTGCCACCTTGTGGCCGTTTCCTGCAAGAACAGCTTTAAACTCACAGCTAATGGTCACTTAACATTCCCAAGGACTCAGGGCTGTAAAGGACACCTGCCCTAAAAAATTGTGCTGAAGGAGGGAATGGACAAAACAATTCAAAACAGGCAAATGTTTCAAGAAGAGAGTATGAAGAGTTAAGTTTTACTCACGCTCTTTTAAAAAAAAGGAAAATGGATAAAAGCTCAACCTCAGGGAGTGTTAGACCCATGCAATCTAATCTACAAAAAGTTTCAACTTACACCAGTTGACTTACCATCAGCAAAAAGTCAACAAACAATAAATGCTGAAGGGGTTTTAGAGAACTGTGTACACTCTACCTGCTGGTGAGACGTGAAGGAGTAACAGCCAATAATGAGAACAGAAAGGAGCTGTGTTTAAAAGTAAAACTGCAGGCACCATTCAATGCAGCAGGCGCACCATTGGACCTCTCACCTGAGAAGACAAGAATCGAGAAGACACAGGCCACAAAAGCTGCAGTGCAGCCTTATTCACAATAGCCAAGACAGTGGAGCAATCAAAATGTCCAACAACAGGTGAATGGATAAAGAAGTGGTCCATGTACACAATGGAATAATAGCCATGGAAAACAATGAACCACTGCTCTCTGAGGCACCACAAATGAGTCTGGAGATAATCACGAAACATGAGGTAAGTCGGAAAGCAAAAGACCTATATTCTATGATATCACTTATAGGCGTTATCTAATAACTGACACAAAGGAACATATTTCCACAGAGAAAGACACTCACAGACTTAGAAAACAAACTATGCTCATCTAAAAGGAAAGGTGGGGGGAATGGATAAATTAAGATTAGTGTTACTATATGTATACAAACACATATTATATCCATATCTCAAAAAGACCAACCATATAGCAAGGGAGGTCTGCGGAACCGACAGTAACATTTTACATGGGAAGAGGATCTGTACTTGAATAGACATATATAATGTACAAACGAACCAGATTGTGTACACCTAGGACAAACAATATTCTCAGCTTTACCCCAATTAAAAAAAAATTTTAAAACCAAGAAGAAATAATGAGACATATACTTATGGGGCTTTCTCCATGCACATTCCAATGTAATTTACAAACTAGGAACACGACTTCCAGAAAGGCTCTGCTGCCCTAGTACCCAGATATGGGAATGGAGATATGCTGCCTGCTTGAGGCCACTTCCCACAACAGCAGCTTTAAACCCATTGCTAAAGGTCACTAAATATTCACCAAACTTGCAGTTCGCTAAAAGACACCTGCTTTCTAAAAAAATTCTGGAGTGGAAAATCGACCAAAAATTTCAAAAGAGGGCAACCTTCCAAGAACACAATTTCAAGAGTTCTATTGTACTCCCAATTGTTTCCTTTTTTTTTAACAGAAAAGAAAACGGTGGAGAAAAATGATGAGTTTTACGAATTTTCAAAGACATGCAAACCCAAATTACAAAAACCTATCAGCTCACAGCAGCCAGAAGGGCCATTAGCATAAATGCTGCAAACAATATATGCTAAAGCGATTGTGGAGAAATGCGTACCCTCGATTCTAAGGGGGACGTGGTAAGAGCCACTAATGAAAACACAAAGAAGGTGCTTTGAAAAGGGAAACACGGTGCTACCAGTCAATCAATCACACCCACTGCTGGGCCTATCACCTGAGAAAAAATGAGAATCGAAAAGTCACAGCCTGGCAATCCTGCACTCCAACAATATTTACCATAGCCAACACTTGGAAGCAATGAAAATGTCCATCAACCGAGGAATGCACAAAGTAGAAGTGGTCCACGTACACAGTGGAAAATTACTCCAATAAAAAATAAAAATTAAATGTAAAAATCCAACAAAAGTAAGGAGACATCAGCTTGTGTGGGTTTGTCCGGGCACACTCCACTCTAATTTATAACCGAGAAACACCACAGGCCGCAAGGGCTTTTCCCTAGTTACCAGGGTGGGGGACATAGAAAGGCTGCCGCCCTCTGGCACTTACCTGCAAAAGCAGCTTTAAAGCCTGTGCTAATGGTCACTTCATAGGAACAAGTACTGCAGAACTGTAAATGAAACAGGCCCTCAAAATGTCTTGAGGGAGGTAAAGGCCAAAACATTTCAAAATGTGACACATACTTAAAGAGAACACTTTGAAGAACTAAGGGGTAATCACAGCTTGAAAAATAGCAAAGGACATGCCTTAAAGCTCAATTTCAACAGATTATGTGGCACATTCGAATTCAACCACAGAGAGGTATCAGCTCACACTTGTCAGAATAACCATCAGCAAGAAAACTACAAACAATAAATGCTGAAAGTGTTGTGGAGAAATGCATACCCTCAACTTCAAAGGGGACGTAACTTGGAAAGGGCCACGAATGAGAACAGAATGGAGGTGCCTTAAAAAGGTAAACATTGAGCTACTATATGATCCAGCAGGCCCACTCCTCGACGTAAAACCTAAGAAGAGAGAATTGGAAAGACACAGGCAGGCAAATCTGCACTGCACAGTATTACAATAGCCAAGATATGGAAGTAACCAAAAAGTCCACCAACAGATGGATGGACAAAGAAGAACTCCTCCATGTACAGATGGAATATTCGCTAGTGAAAAAAATGAAACAATGCCGTTTGCAGCACCATAGATGAGTCTAGACGTAATCACGCCACGTGTAGTAAGTGAGAAAGCAAAAGACACATATCCTATCATATCACTTTTAAGAGTTACTTAAAAATTGATACCAATGAAGATATTTCCACAGAGAAAGGCAATCACAGATTCATTAAAAAACTTATGGTTCACCAAATAGAAAGGGATGAGGATTGGATACATTGCCACATTGGGGTTAACAGAGATATACAAACCATGTGAAATATATAACCACCAAAGACGTACGGAAGACCAGGAGAAGACTACTCAACATTGTGTCATAACCTACATGGGAAAAGGATGCGAGGAACAATAGATACATGTATATGTGTGAAAGAACCATATCTTGCACACCTAGAACAAACAAACCATTGTAATCATATTTACTGGGATAAAAAATTAAAAAGTAAACTACAAATATGAACAAGAAGTAATGAGACATAAACTTAAAGGGCTTTTCCCTGGCACATTCCATTCTAATTTACAACCTACAACACCACTTCCATTAAGGCTCTGTTTCCCTAGTAACCAAATATGGTAAAGGGGAAATGCTGCCACCTTGTGGCCGTTTCCTGCAAGAACAGCTTTAAACTCACAGCGAATGGTCACTTAACATTCCCAAGGACTCAGGGCTGTAAAGGACACCTGCCCTAAAAAATTGTGCTGAAGGAGGGAATGGACAAAACAATTCAAAACAGGCAAATGTTTCAAGAAGAGAGTATGAAGAGTTAAGTTTTACTCACGCTCTTTTAAAAAAAAAGGAAAATGGATAAAAGCTCAACCTCAGGGAGTGTTAGACCCATGCAATCTAATCTACAAAAAGTTTCAACTTACACCAGTCGACTGAACATGAGCAAAAAGTCTACAAACAATAAATGCTGAAGGGGTTTTAGGGAACTCTGTACACTCTACCTGCTGGTGAGACGTGAAGGGGTAACAGCCAATAATGAGAACAGAAAGGAGCTGTGTTTAAAAGTAAAACTGCAGGCACCATTCAATGCAGCAGGCGCACCATTGGACCTCTCACCTGAGAAGACAAGAATCGAGAAGACACAGGCCGCAAAAGCTGCAGTGCAGCCTTATTCACAATAGCCAAGACAGTGGAGCAATCAAAATGTCCAACAACAGGTGAATGGATAAAGAAGAAGTGGTCCATGTACACAATGGAATAATAGCCATGGAAAACAATGAACCACTGCTCTCTGAGGCACCACAAATGAGTCTGGAGATAATCACGAAACATGAGGTAAGTCGGAAAGCAAAAGACCTATATTCTATGATATCACTTATAGGCGTTATCTAATAACTGACACAAAGGAACATATTTCCACAGAGAAAGACACTCACAGACTTAGAAAACAAACTATGCTCATCTAAAAGGAAAGGTGGGGGGAATGGATAAATTAAGATTAGTGTTACTATATGTATACAAACACATATTATATACATATCTCAAAAAGACCAACCATATAGCAAGGGAGGTCTGTGGAACCCTCAGTAACATTTTACATGGGAAGAGGATCTGTACTTGAATAGACATCTATAATGTACAAACGAACCAGATGGTGTACACCTAGGACAAACAATATTCTAAGCTTTACCCCAATTAAAAAAAAAATTTAAAACCAAGAAGAAATAATGAGACATAAACTTATGGGGCTTTCTCCATGCACATTCCAATGTAATTTACAAACTAGGAACACGACTTCCAGAAAGGCTCTGCTGCCCTAGTACCCAGATATGGGAATGGAGATATGCTGCCTGCTTGAGGCCACTTCCCACAACAGCAGATTTAAACCCATTGCTAAAGGTCACTAAATATTCACCAAACTTGCAGTTCGCTAAAAGACACCTGCTTTCTAAAAAAATTCTGCGGTGGAAAATCGACCAAAAATTTCAAAAGAGGGCAACCTTCCAAGAACACAATTTCAAGAGTTCTATTGTACTCCCAATTGTTTCCTTTTTTTAACAGAAAAGAAAACGGTGGAGAAAAATGATGAGTTTTACGAATTTTCAAAGACATGCAAACCCAAATTACAAAAACCTATCAGCTCACAGCAGCCAGAAGGGCCATTAGCATAAATGCTGCAAACAATATATGCTGAAGCGATTGTGGAGAAATGCGTACCCTCGATTCTAAGGGGGACGTGGTAAGAGCCACTAATGAAAACACAAAGAAGGTGCTTTGAAAAGGGAAACACGGTGCTACCAGTCAATCAATCACACCCACTGCTGGGCCTATCACCTGAGAAAAAATGAGAATCGAAAAGTTAAAGCCTGGCAATCCTGCACTCCAACAATATTTACCATAGCCAGCACTTGGAAGCAATGAAAATGTCCATCAACCGAGGAATGCACAAAGTAGAAGTGGTCCACGTACACAGTGGAAAATTACTCCAATAAAAAATAAAAATTAAATGTAAAAATCCAACAAAAGTAAGGAGACATCAGCTTGTGTGGGTTTGTCCGGGCACACTCCACTCTAATTTATAACCGAGAAACACCACAGGCCGCAAGGGCTTTTCCCTAGTTACCAGGGTGGGGGACATAGAAAGGCTGCCGCCCTCTGGCACTTACCTGCAAAAGCAGCTTTAAAGCCTGTGCTAATGGTCACTTCATAGGAACAAGTACTGCAGAACTGTAAATGAAACAGGCCCTCAAAATGTCTTGAGGGAGGTAAAGGCCAAAACATTTCAAAATGTGACACATACTTAAAGAGAACACTTTGAAGAACTAAGGGGTAATCACAGCTTGAAAAATAGCAAAGGACATGCCTTAAAGCTCAATTTCAACAGATTATGTGGCACATTCGAATTCAACCACAGAGAGGTATCAGCTCACACTTGTCAGAATAACCATCAGCAAGAAAACTACAAACAATAAATGCTGAAAGTGTTGTGGAGAAATGCATACCCTCAACTTCAAAGGGGACGTAACTTGGAAAGGGCCACGAATGAGAACAGAATGGAGGTGCCTTAAAAAGGTAAACATTGAGCTACTATACGATCCAGCAGGCCCACTCCTCGACGTATAACCTAAGAAGAGAGAATTGGAAAGACACAGGCAGGCAAATCTGCACTGCACAGTATTACAATAGCCAAGATATGGAAGTAACCAAAAAGTCCACCAACAGATGGATGGACAAAGAAGAACTCCTCCATGTACAGATGGAATATTCGCTAGTGAAAAAAATGAAACAATGCCGTTTGCAGCACCATAGATGAGTCTAGACGTAATCACGCCACGTGTAGTAAGTGAGAAAGCAAAAGACACATATCCTATCATATCACTTTTAAGAGTTACTTAAAAATTGATACCAATGAAGATATTTCCACAGAGAAAGGCAATCACAGATTCATTAAAAAACTTATGGTTCACCAAATAGAAAGGGATGAGGATTGGATACATTGCCACATTGGGGTTAACAGAGATATACAAACCATGTGAAATATATAACCACCAAAGACGTACGGAAGACCAGGAGAAGACTACTCAACATTGTGTCATAACCTACATGGGAAAAGGATGCGAGGAACAATAGATACATGTATATGTGTGAAAGAACCACATCTTGCACACCTAGAACAAACAAACCATTGTAATCATATTTACTGGGATAAAAAATTAAAAAGTAAACTACAAATATGAACAAGAAGTAATGAGACATAAACTTAAAGGGCTTTTCCCTGGCACATTCCATTCTAATTTACAACCTACAACACCACTTCCATTAAGGCTCTGTTTCCCTAGTAACCAAATATGGTAAAGGGGAAATGCTACCACCTTGTGGCCGTTTCCTGCAAGAACAGCTTTAAACTCACAGCTAATGGTCACTTAACATTCCCAAGGACTCAGGGCTGTAAAGGACACCTGCCCTAAAAAATTGTGCTGAAGGAGGGAATGGACAAAACAATTCAAAACAGGCAAATGTTTCAAGAAGAGAGTATGAAGAGTTAAGTTTTACTCACGCTCTTTTAAAAAAAAAGGAAAATGGATAAAAGCTCAACCTCAGGGAGTGTTAGACCCATGCAATCTAATCTACAAAAAGTTTCAACTTACACCAGTCGACTGAACATGAGCAAAAAGTCTACAAACAATAAATGCTGAAGGGGTTTTAGGGAACTCTGTACACTCTACCTGCTGGTGAGACGTGAAGGGGTAACAGCCAATAATGAGAACAGAAAGGAGCTGTGTTTAAAAGTAAAACTGCAGGCACCATTCAATGCAGCAGGCGCACCATTGGACCTCTCACCTGAGAAGACAAGAATCGAGAAGACACAGGCCGCAAAAGCTGCAGTGCAGCCTTATTCACAATAGCCAAGACAGTGGAGCAATCAAAATGTCCAACAACAGGTGAATGGATAAAGAAGAAGTGGTCCATGTACACAATGGAATAATAGCCATGGAAAACAATGAACCACTGCTCTCTGAGGCACCACAAATGAGTCTGGAGATAATCACGAAACATGAGGTAAGTCGGAAAGCAAAAGACCTATATTCTATGATATCACTTATAGGCGTTATCTAATAACTGACACAAAGGAACATATTTCCACAGAGAAAGACACTCACAGACTTAGAAAACAAACTATGCTCATCTAAAAGGAAAGGTGGGGGGAATGGATAAATTAAGATTAGTGTTACTATATGTATACAAACACATATTATATACATATCTCAAAAAGACCAACCATATAGCAAGGGAGGTCTGTGGAACCCTCAGTAACATTTTACATGGGAAGAGGATCTGTACTTGAATAGACATATATAATGTACAAACGAACCAGATGGTGTACACCTAGGACAAACAATATTCTAAGCTTTACTCCAATTAAAAAAAAAATTTAAAACCAAGAAGAAATAATGAGACATAAACTTATGGGGCTTTCTCCATGCACATTCCAATGTAATTTACAAACTAGGAACACGACTTCCAGAAAGGCTCTGCTGCCCTAGTACCCAGATATGGGAATGGAGATATGCTGCCTGCTTGAGGCCACTTCCCACAACAGCAGATTTAAACCCATTGCTAAAGGTCACTAAATATTCACCAAACTTGCAGTTCGCTAAAAGACACCTGCTTTCTAAAAAAATTCTGCGGTGGAAAATCGACCAAAAATTTCAAAAGAGGGCAACCTTCCAAGAACACAATTTCAAGAGTTCTATTGTACTCCCAATTGTTTCCTTTTTTTAACAGAAAAGAAAACGGTGGAGAAAAATGATGAGTTTTACGAATTTTCAAAGACATGCAAACCCAAATTACAAAAACCTATCAGCTCACAGCAGCCAGAAGGGCCATTAGCATAAATGCTGCAAACAATAAATGCTGAAGCGATTGTGGAGAAATGCATACCGTCGATTCTAAGGGGGACGTGGTAAGAGCCACTAATGAAAACACAAAGAAGTTGCTTTGAAAAGGGTAACACGGTGCTACCAGTCAATCAATCACACCCACTGCTGGGCCTATCACCTGAGAAAATGAGAATCAAAAAGTCACAGGCTGGCAATCCTGCACTCCAACAATATTTACCATAGCCAACACTTGGAAGCAATGAAAATGTCCATCAACCGAGGAATGCACAAAGTAGAAGTGGTCCACGTACACAGTGGAAAATTAGTCCAATAAAAAATAAAAATTAAAATTAAAAATCCAACAAAACTAATGAGACATCAGCTTGTGTGGGTTTGTCCGGGCACACTCCACTCTAATTTATAACCGAGAAACACCACAGGCCACAAGGGCTTTTCCCTATTTACCAGGGTGGGGGACATAGAAAGGCTGCCGCCCTCTGGCAGTTACCTGCAAAAGCAGCTTTAAAGCCTGTGCTAATGGTCACTTCATAGGAACAAGTACTGCAGAACTGTAAATGAAACAGGCCCTCAAAATGTCCTGAGGGAGGTAAAGGCCAAAATATTTCAAAATGTGACACATACTTAAAGAGAACACTTTGAAGAACTAAGGGGTAATCACAGCTTGAAAAATAGAAAAGGACATGCCTTAAAGCTCAATTTCAACCGATTATGTGGCACATTCGAATTCAACCACAGAGAGGTATCAGCTCACTCTTGTCAGAATAACCATCAGCAAGAAAACTACAAACAATAAATGCTGAAGGTGTTGTGGAGAAATGCATACCCTCAACATCAAAGGGGACGTAACTTGGAAAGGGCCACGAATGAGAACAGAATGGAGGTGCCTTAAAAAGGTAAACATTGAGCTACCATATGATCCAGCAGGCCCACTCCTCGACGTATAACCTAAGAAGAGAGAATTGGAAAGACACAGGCAGGCAAATCTGCACTGCACAGTATTACAATAGCCAAGATATGGAAGTAACCAAAATGTCCACCAACAGATGGATGGACAAAGAAGAACTCCTCCATGTACAGATGGAATATTCGCTAGTGAAAAAAATGAAACAATGCTATTTGAAGCACCATAGATGAGTCTAGACGTAATCACGCCACGTGTAGTAAGTGAGAAAGCAAAAGGCACATATCCTATCATATCACTTTTAAGAGTTACTTAAAAATTGATACCAATGAAGATATTTCCACAGAGAAAGGCAATCACAGATTCATTAAAAAACTTATGGTTCACCAAATAGAAAGGGATGAGGATTGGATACATTGCCACATTGGGGTTAACAGAGATATACAAACCATGTGAAATATATAATCACCAAAGACGTACGGAAGACCAGGAGAAGACTACTCAACATTGTGTCATAACCTACATGGGAAAAGGATGCGAGGAAGAATAGATACATGTATATGTGTGAAAGAACCACATCTTGCACACCTAGAACAAACAAACCATTGTAATCATATTTACTGGGATAAAAAATAAAAAGTAAACTACAAATATGAACAAGAAGTAATGAGACATAAACTTAAAGGGCTTTTCCCTGGCACATTCCATTCTAATTTACAACCTACAACACCACTTCCATTAAGGCTCTGTTTCCCTAGTAACCAAATATGGTAAAGGGGAAATGCTGCCACCTTGTGGCCGTTTCCTGCAAGAACAGCTTTAAACTCACAGCTAATGGTCACGTAACATTCCCAAGGACTCAGGGCTGTAAAGGACACCTGCCCTAAAAAATTGTGCTGAAGGAGGGAATGGACAAAACAATTCAAAACAGGCAAATGTTTCAAGAAGAGAGTATGAAGAGTTAAGTTTTACTCACACTCTTTTAAAAAAAAGGAAAATGGATAAAAGCTCAACCTCAGGGAGTGTTAGACCCATGCAATCTAATCTACAAAAAGTTTCAACTTACACCAGTTGACTTACCATCAGCAAAAAGTCAACAAACAATAAATGCTGAAGGGGTTTTAGAGAACTGTGTACACTCTACCTGCTGGTGAGACGTGAAGGAGTAACAGCCAATAATGAGAACAGAAAGGAGCTGTGTTTAAAAGTAAAACTGCAGGCACCATTCAATGCAGCAGGCGCACCATTGGACCTCTCACCTGAGAAGACAAGAATCGAGAAGACACAGGCCACAAAAGCTGCAGTGCAGCCTTATTCACAATAGCCAAGACAGTGGAGCAATCAAAATGTCCAACAACAGGTGAATGGATAAAGAAGTGGTCCATGTACACAATGGAATAATAGCCATGGAAAACAATGAACCACTGCTCTCTGAGGCACCACAAATGAGTCTGGAGATAATCACGAAACATGAGGTAAGTCGGAAAGCAAAAGACCTATATTCTATGATATCACTTATAGGCGTTATCTAATAACTGACACAAAGGAACATATTTCCACAGAGAAAGACACTCACAGACTTAGAAAACAAACTATGCTCATCTAAAAGGAAAGGTGGGGGGAATGGATAAATTAAGATTAGTGTTACTATATGTATACAAACACATATTATATCCATATCTCAAAAAGACCAACCATATAGCAAGGGAGGTCTGCGGAACCGACAGTAACATTTTACATGGGAAGAGGATCTGTACTTGAATAGACATATATAATGTACAAACGAACCAGATTGTGTACACCTAGGACAAACAATATTCTCAGCTTTACCCCAATTAAAAACAACTTTAAAACCAAGAAGAAATAATGAGACATATACTTATGGGGCTTTCTCCATGCACATTCCAATGTAATTTACAAACTAGGAACACGACTTCCAGAAAGGCTCTGCTGCCCTAGTACCCAGATATGGGAATGGAGATATGCTGCCTGCCTGAGGCCACTTCCCACAACAGCAGCTTTAAACCCATTGCTAAAGGTCACTAAATATTCACCAAACTTGCAGTTCGGTAAAAGACACCTGCTTTCTAAAAAAATTCTGGAGTGGAAAATCGACCAAAAATTTCAAAAGAGGGCAACCTTCCAAGAACACAATTTCAAGAGTTCTATTGTACTCCCAATTGTTTCCTTTTTTTTAACAGAAAAGAAAACGGTGGAGAAAAATGATGAGTTTTACGAATTTTCAAAGACATGCAAACCCAAATTACAAAAACCTATCAGCTCACAGCAGCCAGAAGGGCCATTAGCATAAATGCTGCAAACAATATATGCTGAAGCGATTGTGGAGAAATGCGTACCCTCGATTCTAAGGGGGACGTGGTAAGAGCCACTAATGAAAACACAAAGAAAGTGCTTTGAAAAGGGAAACACGGTGCTACCAGTCAATCAATTACACCCACTGCTGGGCCTATCACCTGAGAAAATGAGAATCGAAAAGTCACAGCCTGGCAATCCTGCACTCCAACAATATTTACCATAGCCAACACTTGGAAGCAATGAAAATGTCCATCAACCGAGGAATGCACAAAGTAGAAGTGGTCCACGTACACAGTGGAAAATTACTCCAATAAAAAATAAAAATTAAATGTAAAAATCCAACAAAAGTAAGGAGACATCAGCTTGTGTGGGTTTGTCCGGGCACACTCCACTCTAATTTATAACCGAGAAACACCACAGGCCGCAAGGGCTTTTCCCTAGTTACCAGGGTGGGGGACATAGAAAGGCTGCCGCCCTCTGGCAGTTACCTGCAAAAGCAGCTTTAAAGCCTGTGCTAATGGTCACTTCATAGGAACAAGTACTGCAGAATTGTAAATGAAACAGGCCCTCAAAATGTCTTGAGGGAGGTAAAGGCCAAAACATTTCAAAATGTGACACATACTTAAAGAGAACACTTTGAAGAACTAAGGGGTAATCACAGCTTGAAAAATAGAAAAGGACATGCCTTAAAGCTCAATTTCAACCGATTATGTGGCACATTCGAATTCAACCACAGAGAGGTATCAGCTCACACTTGTCAGAATAACCATCAGCAAGAAAACTACAAACAATAAATGCTGAAAGTGTTGTGGAGAAATGCATACCCTCAACTTCAAAGGGGACGTAACTTGGAAAGGGCCACGAATGAGAACAGAATGGAGGTGCCTTAAAAAGGTAAACATTGAGCTACTATATGATCCAGCAGGCCCACTCCTCGACGTATAACCTAAGAAGAGAGAATTGGAAAGACACAGGCAGGCAAATCTGCACTGCACAGTATTACAATAGCCAAGATATGGAAGTAACCAAAAAGTCCACCAACAGATGGAGGGACAAAGAAGAACTCCTCCATGTACAGATGGAATATTCGCTAGTGAAAAAAATGAAACAATGCCGTTTGCAGCACCATAGATGAGTCTAGACGTAATCACGCCACGTGTAGTAAGTGAGAAAGCAGAAGACACATATCCTATCATATCACTTTTAAGAGTTACTTAAAAATTGATACCAATGAAGATATTTCCACAGAGAAAGGCAATCACAGATTCATTAAAAAACTTATGGTTCACCAAATAGAAAGGGATGAGGATTGGATACATTGCCACATTGGGGTTAACAGAGATATACAAACCATGTGAAATATATAACCATCAAAGACGTACGGAAGACCAGGAGAAGACTACTCAACATTGTGTCATAACCTACATGGGAAAAGGATGCGAGGAACAATAGATACATGTATATGTGTGAAAGAACCACATCTTGCACACCTAGAACAAACAAACCATTGTAATCATATTTACTGGGATAAAAAATTAAAAAGTAAACTACAAATATGAACAAGAAGTAATGAGACATAAACTTAAAGGGCTTTTCCCTGGCACATTCCATTCTAATTTACAACCTACAACACCACTTCCATTAAGGCTCTGTTTCCCTAGTAACCAAATATGGTAAAGGGGAAATGCTACCACCTTGTGGCCGTTTCCTGCAAGAACAGCTTTAAACTCACAGCGAATGGTCACTTAACATTCCCAAGGACTCAGGGCTGTAAAGGACACCTGCCCTAAAAAATTGTGCTGAAGGAGGGAATGGACAAAACAATTCAAAACAGGCAAATGTTTCAAGAAGAGAGTATGAAGAGTTAAGTTTTACTCACGCTCTTTTAAAAAAAAAGGAAAATGGATAAAAGCTCAACCTCAGGGAGTGTTAGACCCATGCAATCTAATCTACAAAAAGTTTCAACTTACACCAGTCGACTGAACATGAGCAAAAAGTCTACAAACAATAAATGCTGAAGGGGTTTTAGGGAACTCTGTACACTCTACCTGCTGGTGAGACGTGAAGGGGTAACAGCCAATAATGAGAACAGAAAGGAGCTGTGTTTAAAAGTAAAACTGCAGGCACCATTCAATGCAGCAGGCGCACCATTGGACCTCTCACCTGAGAAGACAAGAATCGAGAAGACACAGGCCGCAAAAGCTGCAGTGCAGCCTTATTCACAATAGCCAAGACAGTGGAGCAATCAAAATGTCCAACAACAGGTGAATGGATAAAGAAGAAGTGGTCCATGTACACAATGGAATAATAGCCATGGAAAACAATGAACCACTGCTCTCTGAGGCACCACAAATGAGTCTGGAGATAATCACGAAACATGAGGTAAGTCGGAAAGCAAAAGACCTATATTCTATGATATCACTTATAGGCGTTATCTAATAACTGACACAAAGGAACATATTTCCACAGAGAAAGACACTCACAGACTTAGAAAACAAACTATGCTCATCTAAAAGGAAAGGTGGGGGGAATGGATAAATTAAGATTAGTGTTACTATATGTATACAAACACATATTATATACATATCTCAAAAAGACCAACCATATAGCAAGGGAGGTCTGTGGAACCCTCAGTAACATTTTACATGGGAAGAGGATCTGTACTTGAATAGACATATATAATGTACAAACGAACCAGATGGTGTACACCTAGGACAAACAATATTCTAAGCTTTACTCCAATTAAAAAAAAAATTTAAAACCAAGAAGAAATAATGAGACATAAACTTATGGGGCTTTCTCCATGCACATTCCAATGTAATTTACAAACTAGGAACACGACTTCCAGAAAGGCTCTGCTGCCCTAGTACCCAGATATGGGAATGGAGATATGCTGCCTGCTTGAGGCCACTTCCCACAACAGCAGATTTAAACCCATTGCTAAAGGTCACTAAATATTCACCAAACTTGCAGTTCGCTAAAAGACACCTGCTTTCTAAAAAAATTCTGCGGTGGAAAATCGACCAAAAATTTCAAAAGAGGGCAACCTTCCAAGAACACAATTTCAAGAGTTCTATTGTACTCCCAATTGTTTCCTTTTTTTAACAGAAAAGAAAACGGTGGAGAAAAATGATGAGTTTTACGAATTTTCAAAGACATGCAAACCCAAATTACAAAAACCTATCAGCTCACAGCAGCCAGAAGGGCCATTAGCATAAATGCTGCAAACAATAAATGCTGAAGCGATTGTGGAGAAATGCATACCGTCGATTCTAAGGGGGACGTGGTAAGAGCCACTAATGAAAACACAAAGAAGTTGCTTTGAAAAGGGTAACACGGTGCTACCAGTCAATCAATCACACCCACTGCTGGGCCTATCACCTGAGAAAATGAGAATCAAAAAGTCACAGGCTGGCAATCCTGCACTCCAACAATATTTACCATAGCCAACACTTGGAAGCAATGAAAATGTCCATCAACCGAGGAATGCACAAAGTAGAAGTGGTCCACGTACACAGTGGAAAATTAGTCCAATAAAAAATAAAAATTAAAATTAAAAATCCAACAAAACTAATGAGACATCAGCTTGTGTGGGTTTGTCCGGGCACACTCCACTCTAATTTATAACCGAGAAACACCACAGGCCACAAGGGCTTTTCCCTATTTACCAGGGTGGGGGACATAGAAAGGCTGCCGCCCTCTGGCAGTTACCTGCAAAAGCAGCTTTAAAGCCTGTGCTAATGGTCACTTCATAGGAACAAGTACTGCAGAACTGTAAATGAAACAGGCCCTCAAAATGTCTTGAGGGAGGTAAAGGCCAAAATATTTCAAAATGTGACACATACTTAAAGAGAACACTTTGAAGAACTAAGGGGTAATCACAGCTTGAAAAATAGAAAAGGACATGCCTTAAAGCTCAATTTCAACCGATTATGTGGCACATTCGAATTCAACCACAGAGAGGTATCAGCTCACTCTTGTCAGAATAACCATCAGCAAGAAAACTACAAACAATAAATGCTGAAGGTGTTGTGGAGAAATGCATACCCTCAACATCAAAGGGGACGTAACTTGGAAAGGGCCACGAATGAGAACAGAATGGAGGTGCCTTAAAAAGGTAAACATTGAGCTACCATATGATCCAGCAGGCCCACTCCTCGACGTATAACCTAAGAAGAGAGAATTGGAAAGACACAGGCAGGCAAATCTGCACTGCACAGTATTACAATAGCCAAGATATGGAAGTAACCAAAATGTCCACCAACAGATGGATGGACAAAGAAGAACTCCTCCATGTACAGATGGAATATTCGCTAGTGAAAAAAATGAAACAATGCTATTTGAAGCACCATAGATGAGTCTAGACGTAATCATGCCACGTGTAGTAAGTGAGAAAGCAAAAGGCACATATCCTATCATATCACTTTTAAGAGTTACTTAAAAATTGATACCAATGAAGATATTTCCACAGAGAAAGGCAATCACAGATTCATTAAAAAACTTATGGTTCACCAAATAGAAAGGGATGAGGATTGGATACATTGCCACATTGGGGTTAACAGAGATATACAAACCATGTGAAATATATAATCACCAAAGACGTACGGAAGACCAGGAGAAGACTACTCAACATTGTGTCATAACCTACATGGGAAAAGGATGCGAGGAACAATAGATACATGTATATGTGTGAAAGAACCACATCTTGCACACCTAGAACAAACAAACCATTGTAATCATATTTACTGGGATAAAAAATAAAAAGTAAACTACAAATATGAACAAGAAGTAATGAGACATAAACTTAAAGGGCTTTTCCCTGGCACATTCCATTCTAATTTACAACCTACAACACCACTTCCATTAAGGCTCTGTTTCCCTAGTAACCAAATATGGTAAAGGGGAAATGCTGCCACCTTGTGGCCGTTTCCTGCAAGAACAGCTTTAAACTCACAGCTAATGGTCACTTAACATTCCCAAGGACTCAGGGCTGTAAAGGACACCTGCCCTAAAAAATTGTGCTGAAGGAGGGAATGGACAAAACAATTCAAAACAGGCAAATGTTTCAAGAAGAGAGTATGAAGAGTTAAGTTTTACTCACGCTCTTTTAAAAAAAAGGAAAATGGATAAAAGCTCAACCTCAGGGAGTGTTAGACCCATGCAATCTAATCTACAAAAAGTTTCAACTTACACCAGTTGACTTACCATCAGCAAAAAGTCAACAAACAATAAATGCTGAAGGGGTTTTAGAGAACTGTGTACACTCTACCTGCTGGTGAGACGTGAAGGAGTAACAGCCAATAATGAGAACAGAAAGGAGCTGTGTTTAAAAGTAAAACTGCAGGCACCATTCAATGCAGCAGGCGCACCATTGGACCTCTCACCTGAGAAGACAAGAATCGAGAAGACACAGGCCACAAAAGCTGCAGTGCAGTCTTATTCACAATAGCCAAGACAGTGGAGCAATCAAAATGTCCAACAACAGGTGAATGGATAAAGAAGTGGTCCATGTACACAATGGAATAATAGCCATGGAAAACAATGAACCACTGCTCTCTGAGGCACCACAAATGAGTCTGGAGATAATCACGAAACATGAGGTAAGTCGGAAAGCAAAAGACCTATATTCTATGATATCACTTATAGGCGTTATCTAATAACTGACACAAAGGAACATATTTCCACAGAGAAAGACACTCACAGACTTAGAAAACAAACTATGCTCATCTAAAAGGAAAGGTGGGGGGAATGGATAAATTAAGATTAGTGTTACTATATGTATACAAACACATATTATATCCATATCTCAAAAAGACCAACCATATAGCAAGGGAGGTCTGCGGAACCGACAGTAACATTTTACATGGGAAGAGGATCTGTACTTGAATAGACATATATAATGTACAAACGAACCAGATTGTGTACACCTAGGACAAACAATATTCTCAGCTTTACCCCAATTAAAAACAACTTTAAAACCAAGAAGAAATAATGAGACATATACTTATGGGGCTTTCTCCATGCACATTCCAATGTAATTTACAAACTAGGAACACGACTTCCAGAAAGGCTCTGCTGCCCTAGTACCCAGATATGGGAATGGAGATATGCTGCCTGCCTGAGGCCACTTCCCACAACAGCAGCTTTAAACCCATTGCTAAAGGTCACTAAATATTCACCAAACTTGCAGTTCGGTAAAAGACACCTGCTTTCTAAAAAAATTCTGGAGTGGAAAATCGACCAAAAATTTCAAAAGAGGGCAACCTTCCAAGAACACAATTTCAAGAGTTCTATTGTACTCCCAATTGTTTCCTTTTTTTTAACAGAAAAGAAAACGGTGGAGAAAAATGATGAGTTTTACGAATTTTCAAAGACATGCAAACCCAAATTACAAAAACCTATCAGCTCACAGCAGCCAGAAGGGCCATTAGCATAAATGCTGCAAACAATATATGCTGAAGCGATTGTGGAGAAATGCGTACCCTCGATTCTAAGGGGGACGTGGTAAGAGCCACTAATGAAAACACAAAGAAAGTGCTTTGAAAAGGGAAACACGGTGCTACCAGTCAATCAATTACACCCACTGCTGGGCCTATCACCTGAGAAAATGAGAATCGAAAAGTCACAGCCTGGCAATCCTGCACTCCAACAATATTTACCATAGCCAACACTTGGAAGCAATGAAAATGTCCATCAACCGAGGAATGCACAAAGTAGAAGTGGTCCACGTACACAGTGGAAAATTACTCCAATAAAAAATAAAAATTAAATGTAAAAATCCAACAAAAGTAAGGAGACATCAGCTTGTGTGGGTTTGTCCGGGCACACTCCACTCTAATTTATAACCGAGAAACACCACAGGCCGCAAGGGCTTTTCCCTAGTTACCAGGGTGGGGGACATAGAAAGGCTGCCGCCCTCTGGCAGTTACCTGCAAAAGCAGCTTTAAAGCCTGTGCTAATGGTCACTTCATAGGAACAAGTACTGCAGAATTGTAAATGAAACAGGCCCTCAAAATGTCTTGAGGGAGGTAAAGGCCAAAACATTTCAAAATGTGACACATACTTAAAGAGAACACTTTGAAGAACTAAGGGGTAATCACAGCTTGAAAAATAGAAAAGGACATGCCTTAAAGCTCAATTTCAACCGATTATGTGGCACATTCGAATTCAACCACAGAGAGGTATCAGCTCACACTTGTCAGAATAACCATCAGCAAGAAAACTACAAACAATAAATGCTGAAAGTGTTGTGGAGAAATGCATACCCTCAACTTCAAAGGGGACGTAACTTGGAAAGGGCCACGAATGAGAACAGAATGGAGGTGCCTTAAAAAGGTAAACATTGAGCTACTATATGATCCAGCAGGCCCACTCCTCGACGTATAACCTAAGAAGAGAGAATTGGAAAGACACAGGCAGGCAAATCTGCACTGCACAGTATTACAATAGCCAAGATATGGAAGTAACCAAAAAGTCCACCAACAGATGGAGGGACAAAGAAGAACTCCTCCATGTACAGATGGAATATTCGCTAGTGAAAAAAATGAAACAATGCCGTTTGCAGCACCATAGATGAGTCTAGACGTAATCACGCCACGTGTCGTAAGTGAGAAAGCAGAAGACACATATCCTATCATATCACTTTTAAGAGTTACTTAAAAATTGATACCAATGAAGATATTTCCACAGAGAAAGGCAATCACAGATTCATTAAAAAACTTATGGTTCACCAAATAGAAAGGGATGAGGATTGGATACATTGCCACATTGGGGTTAACAGAGATATACAAACCATGTGAAATATATAACCACCAAAGACGTACGGAAGACCAGGAGAAGACTACTCAACATTGTGTCATAACCTACATGGGAAAAGGATGCGAGGAACAATAGATACATGTATATGTGTGAAAGAACCACATCTTGCACACCTAGAACAAACAAACCATTGTAATCATATTTACTGGGATAAAAAATTAAAAAGTAAACTACAAATATGAACAAGAAGTAATGAGACATAAACTTAAAGGGCTTTTCCCTGGCACATTCCATTCTAATTTACAACCTACAACACCACTTCCATTAAGGCTCTGTTTCCCTAGTAACCAAATATGGTAAAGGGGAAATGCTACCACCTTGTGGCCGTTTCCTGCAAGAACAGCTTTAAACTCACAGCGAATGGTCACTTAACATTCCCAAGGACTCAGGGCTGTAAAGGACACCTGCCCTAAAAAATTGTGCTGAAGGAGGGAATGGACAAAACAATTCAAAACAGGCAAATGTTTCAAGAAGAGAGTATGAAGAGTTAAGTTTTACTCACGCTCTTTTAAAAAAAAAGGAAAATGGATAAAAGCTCAACCTCAGGGAGTGTTAGACCCATGCAATCTAATCTACAAAAAGTTTCAACTTACACCAGTCGACTGAACATGAGCAAAAAGTCTACAAACAATAAATGCTGAAGGGGTTTTAGGGAACTCTGTACACTCTACCTGCTGGTGAGACGTGAAGGGGTAACAGCCAATAATGAGAACAGAAAGGAGCTGTGTTTAAAAGTAAAACTGCAGGCACCATTCAATGCAGCAGGCGCACCATTGGACCTCTCACCTGAGAAGACAAGAATCGAGAAGACACAGGCCGCAAAAGCTGCAGTGCAGCCTTATTCACAATAGCCAAGACAGTGGAGCAATCAAAATGTCCAACAACAGGTGAATGGATAAAGAAGAAGTGGTCCATGTACACAATGGAATAATAGCCATGGAAAACAATGAACCACTGCTCTCTGAGGCACCACAAATGAGTCTGGAGATAATCACGAAACATGAGGTAAGTCGGAAAGCAAAAGACCTATATTCTATGATATCACTTATAGGCGTTATCTAATAACTGACACAAAGGAACATATTTCCACAGAGAAAGACACTCACAGACTTAGAAAACAAACTATGCTCATCTAAAAGGAAAGGTGGGGGGAATGGATAAATTAAGATTAGTGTTACTATATGTATACAAACACATATTATATACATATCTCAAAAAGACCAACCATATAGCAAGGGAGGTCTGTGGAACCCTCAGTAACATTTTACATGGGAAGAGGATCTGTACTTGAATAGACATATATAATGTACAAACGAACCAGATGGTGTACACCTAGGACAAACAATATTCTAAGCTTTACTCCAATTAAAAAAAAAATTTAAAACCAAGAAGAAATAATGAGACATAAACTTATGGGGCTTTCTCCATGCACATTCCAATGTAATTTACAAACTAGGAACACGACTTCCAGAAAGGCTCTGCTGCCCTAGTACCCAGATATGGGAATGGAGATATGCTGCCTGCTTGAGGCCACTTCCCACAACAGCAGATTTAAACCCATTGCTAAAGGTCACTAAATATTCACCAAACTTGCAGTTCGCTAAAAGACACCTGCTTTCTAAAAAAATTCTGCGGTGGAAAATCGACCAAAAATTTCAAAAGAGGGCAACCTTCCAAGAACACAATTTCAAGAGTTCTATTGTACTCCCAATTGTTTCCTTTTTTTAACAGAAAAGAAAACGGTGGAGAAAAATGATGAGTTTTACGAATTTTCAAAGACATGCAAACCCAAATTACAAAAACCTATCAGCTCACAGCAGCCAGAAGGGCCATTAGCATAAATGCTGCAAACAATAAATGCTGAAGCGATTGTGGAGAAATGCATACCGTCGATTCTAAGGGGGACGTGGTAAGAGCCACTAATGAAAACACAAAGAAGTTGCTTTGAAAAGGGTAACACGGTGCTACCAGTCAATCAATCACACCCACTGCTGGGCCTATCACCTGAGAAAATGAGAATCAAAAAGTCACAGGCTGGCAATCCTGCACTCCAACAATATTTACCATAGCCAACACTTGGAAGCAATGAAAATGTCCATCAACCGAGGAATGCACAAAGTAGAAGTGGTCCACGTACACAGTGGAAAATTAGTCCAATAAAAAATAAAAATTAAAATTAAAAATCCAACAAAACTAATGAGACATCAGCTTGTGTGGGTTTGTCCGGGCACACTCCACTCTAATTTATAACCGAGAAACACCACAGGCCACAAGGGCTTTTCCCTATTTACCAGGGTGGGGGACATAGAAAGGCTGCCGCCCTCTGGCAGTTACCTGCAAAAGCAGCTTTAAAGCCTGTGCTAATGGTCACTTCATAGGAACAAGTACTGCAGAACTGTAAATGAAACAGGCCCTCAAAATGTCTTGAGGGAGGTAAAGGCCAAAATATTTCAAAATGTGACACATACTTAAAGAGAACACTTTGAAGAACTAAGGGGTAATCACAGCTTGAAAAATAGAAAAGGACATGCCTTAAAGCTCAATTTCAACCGATTATGTGGCACATTCGAATTCAACCACAGAGAGGTATCAGCTCACTCTTGTCAGAATAACCATCAGCAAGAAAACTACAAACAATAAATGCTGAAGGTGTTGTGGAGAAATGCATACCCTCAACATCAAAGGGGACGTAACTTGGAAAGGGCCACGAATGAGAACAGAATGGAGGTGCCTTAAAAAGGTAAACATTGAGCTACCATATGATCCAGCAGGCCCACTCCTCGACGTATAACCTAAGAAGAGAGAATTGGAAAGACACAGGCAGGCAAATCTGCACTGCACAGTATTACAATAGCCAAGATATGGAAGTAACCAAAATGTCCACCAACAGATGGATGGACAAAGAAGAACTCCTCCATGTACAGATGGAATATTCGCTAGTGAAAAAAATGAAACAATGCTATTTGAAGCACCATAGATGAGTCTAGACGTAATCACGCCACGTGTAGTAAGTGAGAAAGCAAAAGGCACATATCCTATCATATCACTTTTAAGAGTTACTTAAAAATTGATACCAATGAAGATATTTCCACAGAGAAAGGCAATCACAGATTCATTAAAAAACTTATGGTTCACCAAATAGAAAGGGATGAGGATTGGATACATTGCCACATTGGGGTTAACAGAGATATACAAACCATGTGAAATATATAATCACCAAAGACGTACGGAAGACCAGGAGAAGACTACTCAACATTGTGTCATAACCTACATGGGAAAAGGATGCGAGGAAGAATAGATACATGTATATGTGTGAAAGAACCACATCTTGCACACCTAGAACAAACAAACCATTGTAATCATATTTACTGGGATAAAAAATAAAAAGTAAACTACAAATATGAACAAGAAGTAATGAGACATAAACTTAAAGGGCTTTTCCCTGGCACATTCCATTCTAATTTACAACCTACAACACCACTTCCATTAAGGCTCTGTTTCCCTAGTAACCAAATATGGTAAAGGGGAAATGCTGCCACCTTGTGGCCGTTTCCTGCAAGAACAGCTTTAAACTCACAGCTAATGGTCACTTAACATTCCCAAGGACTCAGGGCTGTAAAGGACACCTGCCCTAAAAAATTGTGCTGAAGGAGGGAATGGACAAAACAATTCAAAACAGGCAAATGTTTCAAGAAGAGAGTATGAAGAGTTAAGTTTTACTCACGCTCTTTTAAAAAAAAGGAAAATGGATAAAAGCTCAACCTCAGGGAGTGTTAGACCCATGCAATCTAATCTACAAAAAGTTTCAACTTACACCAGTTGACTTACCATCAGCAAAAAGTCAACAAACAATAAATGCTGAAGGGGTTTTAGAGAACTGTGTACACTCTACCTGCTGGTGAGACGTGAAGGAGTAACAGCCAATAATGAGAACAGAAAGGAGCTGTGTTTAAAAGTAAAACTGCAGGCACCATTCAATGCAGCAGGCGCACCATTGGACCTCTCACCTGAGAAGACAAGAATCGAGAAGACACAGGCCACAAAAGCTGCAGTGCAGCCTTATTCACAATAGCCAAGACAGTGGAGCAATCAAAATGTCCAACAACAGGTGAATGGATAAAGAAGTGGTCCATGTACACAATGGAATAATAGCCATGGAAAACAATGAACCACTGCTCTCTGAGGCACCACAAATGAGTCTGGAGATAATCACGAAACATGAGGTAAGTCGGAAAGCAAAAGACCTATATTCTATGATATCACTTATAGGCGTTATCTAATAACTGACACAAAGGAACATATTTCCACAGAGAAAGACACTCACAGACTTAGAAAACAAACTATGCTCATCTAAAAGGAAAGGTGGGGGGAATGGATAAATTAAGATTAGTGTTACTATATGTATACAAACACATATTATATCCATATCTCAAAAAGACCAACCATATAGCAAGGGAGGTCTGCGGAACCGACAGTAACATTTTACATGGGAAGAGGATCTGTACTTGAATAGACATATATAATGTACAAACGAACCAGATTGTGTACACCTAGGACAAACAATATTCTCAGCTTTACCCCAATTAAAAACAACTTTAAAACCAAGAAGAAATAATGAGACATATACTTATGGGGCTTTCTCCATGCACATTCCAATGTAATTTACAAACTAGGAACACGACTTCCAGAAAGGCTCTGCTGCCCTAGTACCCAGATATGGGAATGGAGATATGCTGCCTGCCTGAGGCCACTTCCCACAACAGCAGCTTTAAACCCATTGCTAAAGGTCACTAAATATTCACCAAACTTGCAGTTCGGTAAAAGACACCTGCTTTCTAAAAAAATTCTGGAGTGGAAAATCGACCAAAAATTTCAAAAGAGGGCAACCTTCCAAGAACACAATTTCAAGAGTTCTATTGTACTCCCAATTGTTTCCTTTTTTTTAACAGAAAAGAAAACGGTGGAGAAAAATGATGAGTTTTACGAATTTTCAAAGACATGCAAACCCAAATTACAAAAACCTATCAGCTCACAGCAGCCAGAAGGGCCATTAGCATAAATGCTGCAAACAATATATGCTGAAGCGATTGTGGAGAAATGCGTACCCTCGATTCTAAGGGGGACGTGGTAAGAGCCACTAATGAAAACACAAAGAAAGTGCTTTGAAAAGGGAAACACGGTGCTACCAGTCAATCAATTACACCCACTGCTGGGCCTATCACCTGAGAAAATGAGAATCGAAAAGTCACAGCCTGGCAATCCTGCACTCCAACAATATTTACCATAGCCAACACTTGGAAGCAATGAAAATGTCCATCAACCGAGGAATGCACAAAGTAGAAGTGGTCCACGTACACAGTGGAAAATTACTCCAATAAAAAATAAAAATTAAATGTAAAAATCCAACAAAAGTAAGGAGACATCAGCTTGTGTGGGTTTGTCCGGGCACACTCCACTCTAATTTATAACCGAGAAACACCACAGGCCACAAGGGCTTTTCCCTATTTACCAGGGTGGGGGACATAGAAAGGCTGCCGCCCTCTGGCAGTTACCTGCAAAAGCAGCTTTAAAGCCTGTGCTAATGGTCACTTCATAGGAACAAGTACTGCAGAACTGTAAATGAAACAGGCCCTCAAAATGTCTTGAGGGAGGTAAAGGCCAAAATATTTCAAAATGTGACACATACTTAAAGAGAACACTTTGAAGAACTAAGGGGTAATCACAGCTTGAAAAATAGAAAAGGACATGCCTTAAAGCTCAATTTCAACCGATTATGTGGCACATTCGAATTCAACCACAGAGAGGTATCAGCTCACTCTTGTCAGAATAACCATCAGCAAGAAAACTACAAACAATAAATGCTGAAGGTGTTGTGGAGAAATGCATACCCTCAACATCAAAGGGGACGTAACTTGGAAAGGGCCACGAATGAGAACAGAATGGAGGTGCCTTAAAAAGGTAAACATTGAGCTACCATATGATCCAGCAGGCCCACTCCTCGACGTATAACCTAAGAAGAGAGAATTGGAAAGACACAGGCAGGCAAATCTGCACTGCACAGTATTACAATAGCCAAGATATGGAAGTAACCAAAATGTCCACCAACAGATGGATGGACAAAGAAGAACTCCTCCATGTACAGATGGAATATTCGCTAGTGAAAAAAATGAAACAATGCTATTTGAAGCACCATAGATGAGTCTAGACGTAATCACGCCACGTGTAGTAAGTGAGAAAGCAAAAGGCACATATCCTATCATATCACTTTTAAGAGTTACTTAAAAATTGATACCAATGAAGATATTTCCACAGAGAAAGGCAATCACAGATTCATTAAAAAACTTATGGTTCACCAAATAGAAAGGGATGAGGATTGGATACATTGCCACATTGGGGTTAACAGAGATATACAAACCATGTGAAATATATAATCACCAAAGACGTACGGAAGACCAGGAGAAGACTACTCAACATTGTGTCATAACCTACATGGGAAAAGGATGCGAGGAAGAATAGATACATGTATATGTGTGAAAGAACCACATCTTGCACACCTAGAACAAACAAACCATTGTAATCATATTTACTGGGATAAAAAATAAAAAGTAAACTACAAATATGAACAAGAAGTAATGAGACATAAACTTAAAGGGCTTTTCCCTGGCACATTCCATTCTAATTTACAACCTACAACACCACTTCCATTAAGGCTCTGTTTCCCTAGTAACCAAATATGGTAAAGGGGAAATGCTGCCACCTTGTGGCCGTTTCCTGCAAGAACAGCTTTAAACTCACAGCTAATGGTCACTTAACATTCCCAAGGACTCAGGGCTGTAAAGGACACCTGCCCTAAAAAATTGTGCTGAAGGAGGGAATGGACAAAACAATTCAAAACAGGCAAATGTTTCAAGAAGAGAGTATGAAGAGTTAAGTTTTACTCACGCTCTTTTAAAAAAAAGGAAAATGGATAAAAGCTCAACCTCAGGGAGTGTTAGACCCATGCAATCTAATCTACAAAAAGTTTCAACTTACACCAGTTGACTTACCATCAGCAAAAAGTCAACAAACAATAAATGCTGAAGGGGTTTTAGAGAACTGTGTACACTCTACCTGCTGGTGAGACGTGAAGGAGTAACAGCCAATAATGAGAACAGAAAGGAGCTGTGTTTAAAAGTAAAACTGCAGGCACCATTCAATGCAGCAGGCGCACCATTGGACCTCTCACCTGAGAAGACAAGAATCGAGAAGACACAGGCCACAAAAGCTGCAGTGCAGCCTTATTCACAATAGCCAAGACAGTGGAGCAATCAAAATGTCCAACAACAGGTGAATGGATAAAGAAGTGGTCCATGTACACAATGGAATAATAGCCATGGAAAACAATGAACCACTGCTCTCTGAGGCACCACAAATGAGTCTGGAGATAATCACGAAACATGAGGTAAGTCGGAAAGCAAAAGACCTATATTCTATGATATCACTTATAGGCGTTATCTAATAACTGACACAAAGGAACATATTTCCACAGAGAAAGACACTCACAGACTTAGAAAACAAACTATGCTCATCTAAAAGGAAAGGTGGGGGGAATGGATAAATTAAGATTAGTGTTACTATATGTATACAAACACATATTATATCCATATCTCAAAAAGACCAACCATATAGCAAGGGAGGTCTGCGGAACCGACAGTAACATTTTACATGGGAAGAGGATCTGTACTTGAATAGACATATATAATGTACAAACGAACCAGATTGTGTACACCTAGGACAAACAATATTCTCAGCTTTACCCCAATTAAAAACAACTTTAAAACCAAGAAGAAATAATGAGACATATACTTATGGGGCTTTCTCCATGCACATTCCAATGTAATTTACAAACTAGGAACACGACTTCCAGAAAGGCTCTGCTGCCCTAGTACCCAGATATGGGAATGGAGATATGCTGCCTGCCTGAGGCCACTTCCCACAACAGCAGCTTTAAACCCATTGCTAAAGGTCACTAAATATTCACCAAACTTGCAGTTCGGTAAAAGACACCTGCTTTCTAAAAAAATTCTGGAGTGGAAAATCGACCAAAAATTTCAAAAGAGGGCAACCTTCCAAGAACACAATTTCAAGAGTTCTATTGTACTCCCAATTGTTTCCTTTTTTTTAACAGAAAAGAAAACGGTGGAGAAAAATGATGAGTTTTACGAATTTTCAAAGACATGCAAACCCAAATTACAAAAACCTATCAGCTCACAGCAGCCAGAAGGGCCATTAGCATAAATGCTGCAAACAATATATGCTGAAGCGATTGTGGAGAAATGCGTACCCTCGATTCTAAGGGGGACGTGGTAAGAGCCACTAATGAAAACACAAAGAAAGTGCTTTGAAAAGGGAAACACGGTGCTACCAGTCAATCAATTACACCCACTGCTGGGCCTATCACCTGAGAAAATGAGAATCGAAAAGTCACAGCCTGGCAATCCTGCACTCCAACAATATTTACCATAGCCAACACTTGGAAGCAATGAAAATGTCCATCAACCGAGGAATGCACAAAGTAGAAGTGGTCCACGTACACAGTGGAAAATTACTCCAATAAAAAATAAAAATTAAATGTAAAAATCCAACAAAAGTAAGGAGACATCAGCTTGTGTGGGTTTGTCCGGGCACACTCCACTCTAATTTATAACCGAGAAACACCACAGGCCGCAAGGGCTTTTCCCTAGTTACCAGGGTGGGGGACATAGAAAGGCTGCCGCCCTCTGGCAGTTACCTGCAAAAGCAGCTTTAAAGCCTGTGCTAATGGTCACTTCATAGGAACAAGTACTGCAGAATTGTAAATGAAACAGGCCCTCAAAATGTCTTGAGGGAGGTAAAGGCCAAAACATTTCAAAATGTGACACATACTTAAAGAGAACACTTTGAAGAACTAAGGGGTAATCACAGCTTGAAAAATAGAAAAGGACATGCCTTAAAGCTCAATTTCAACCGATTATGTGGCACATTCGAATTCAACCACAGAGAGGTATCAGCTCACACTTGTCAGAATAACCATCAGCAAGAAAACTACAAACAATAAATGCTGAAAGTGTTGTGGAGAAATGCATACCCTCAACTTCAAAGGGGACGTAACTTGGAAAGGGCCACGAATGAGAACAGAATGGAGGTGCCTTAAAAAGGTAAACATTGAGCTACTATATGATCCAGCAGGCCCACTCCTCGACGTATAACCTAAGAAGAGAGAATTGGAAAGACACAGGCAGGCAAATCTGCACTGCACAGTATTACAATAGCCAAGATATGGAAGTAACCAAAAAGTCCACCAACAGATGGAGGGACAAAGAAGAACTCCTCCATGTACAGATGGAATATTCGCTAGTGAAAAAAATGAAACAATGCCGTTTGCAGCACCATAGATGAGTCTAGACGTAATCACGCCACGTGTAGTAAGTGAGAAAGCAGAAGACACATATCCTATCATATCACTTTTAAGAGTTACTTAAAAATTGATACCAATGAAGATATTTCCACAGAGAAAGGCAATCACAGATTCATTAAAAAACTTATGGTTCACCAAATAGAAAGGGATGAGGATTGGATACATTGCCACATTGGGGTTAACAGAGATATACAAACCATGTGAAATATATAACCACCAAAGACGTACGGAAGACCAGGAGAAGACTACTCAACATTGTGTCATAACCTACATGGGAAAAGGATGCGAGGAACAATAGATACATGTATATGTGTGAAAGAACCACATCTTGCACACCTAGAACAAACAAACCATTGTAATCATATTTACTGGGATAAAAAATTAAAAAGTAAACTACAAATATGAACAAGAAGTAATGAGACATAAACTTAAAGGGCTTTTCCCTGGCACATTCCATTCTAATTTACAACCTACAACACCACTTCCATTAAGGCTCTGTTTCCCTAGTAACCAAATATGGTAAAGGGGAAATGCTACCACCTTGTGGCCGTTTCCTGCAAGAACAGCTTTAAACTCACAGCGAATGGTCACTTAACATTCCCAAGGACTCAGGGCTGTAAAGGACACCTGCCCTAAAAAATTGTGCTGAAGGAGGGAATGGACAAAACAATTCAAAACAGGCAAATGTTTCAAGAAGAGAGTATGAAGAGTTAAGTTTTACTCACGCTCTTTTAAAAAAAAAGGAAAATGGATAAAAGCTCAACCTCAGGGAGTGTTAGACCCATGCAATCTAATCTACAAAAAGTTTCAACTTACACCAGTCGACTGAACATGAGCAAAAAGTCTACAAACAATAAATGCTGAAGGGGTTTTAGGGAACTCTGTACACTCTACCTGCTGGTGAGACGTGAAGGGGTAACAGCCAATAATGAGAACAGAAAGGAGCTGTGTTTAAAAGTAAAACTGCAGGCACCATTCAATGCAGCAGGCGCACCATTGGACCTCTCACCTGAGAAGACAAGAATCGAGAAGACACAGGCCGCAAAAGCTGCAGTGCAGCCTTATTCACAATAGCCAAGACAGTGGAGCAATCAAAATGTCCAACAACAGGTGAATGGATAAAGAAGAAGTGGTCCATGTACACAATGGAATAATAGCCATGGAAAACAATGAACCACTGCTCTCTGAGGCACCACAAATGAGTCTGGAGATAATCACGAAACATGAGGTAAGTCGGAAAGCAAAAGACCTATATTCTATGATATCACTTATAGGCGTTATCTAATAACTGACACAAAGGAACATATTTCCACAGAGAAAGACACTCACAGACTTAGAAAACAAACTATGCTCATCTAAAAGGAAAGGTGGGGGGAATGGATAAATTAAGATTAGTGTTACTATATGTATACAAACACATATTATATACATATCTCAAAAAGACCAACCATATAGCAAGGGAGGTCTGTGGAACCCTCAGTAACATTTTACATGGGAAGAGGATCTGTACTTGAATAGACATATATAATGTACAAACGAACCAGATGGTGTACACCTAGGACAAACAATATTCTAAGCTTTACTCCAATTAAAAAAAAAATTTAAAACCAAGAAGAAATAATGAGACATAAACTTATGGGGCTTTCTCCATGCACATTCCAATGTAATTTACAAACTAGGAACACGACTTCCAGAAAGGCTCTGCTGCCCTAGTACCCAGATATGGGAATGGAGATATGCTGCCTGCTTGAGGCCACTTCCCACAACAGCAGATTTAAACCCATTGCTAAAGGTCACTAAATATTCACCAAACTTGCAGTTCGCTAAAAGACACCTGCTTTCTAAAAAAATTCTGCGGTGGAAAATCGACCAAAAATTTCAAAAGAGGGCAACCTTCCAAGAACACAATTTCAAGAGTTCTATTGTACTCCCAATTGTTTCCTTTTTTTAACAGAAAAGAAAACGGTGGAGAAAAATGATGAGTTTTACGAATTTTCAAAGACATGCAAACCCAAATTACAAAAACCTATCAGCTCACAGCAGCCAGAAGGGCCATTAGCATAAATGCTGCAAACAATAAATGCTGAAGCGATTGTGGAGAAATGCATACCGTCGATTCTAAGGGGGACGTGGTAAGAGCCACTAATGAAAACACAAAGAAGTTGCTTTGAAAAGGGTAACACGGTGCTACCAGTCAATCAATCACACCCACTGCTGGGCCTATCACCTGAGAAAATGAGAATCAAAAAGTCACAGGCTGGCAATCCTGCACTCCAACAATATTTACCATAGCCAACACTTGGAAGCAATGAAAATGTCCATCAACCGAGGAATGCACAAAGTAGAAGTGGTCCACGTACACAGTGGAAAATTAGTCCAATAAAAAATAAAAATTAAAATTAAAAATCCAACAAAACTAATGAGACATCAGCTTGTGTGGGTTTGTCCGGGCACACTCCACTCTAATTTATAACCGAGAAACACCACAGGCCACAAGGGCTTTTCCCTATTTACCAGGGTGGGGGACATAGAAAGGCTGCCGCCCTCTGGCAGTTACCTGCAAAAGCAGCTTTAAAGCCTGTGCTAATGGTCACTTCATAGGAACAAGTACTGCAGAACTGTAAATGAAACAGGCCCTCAAAATGTCTTGAGGGAGGTAAAGGCCAAAATATTTCAAAATGTGACACATACTTAAAGAGAACACTTTGAAGAACTAAGGGGTAATCACAGCTTGAAAAATAGAAAAGGACATGCCTTAAAGCTCAATTTCAACCGATTATGTGGCACATTCGAATTCAACCACAGAGAGGTATCAGCTCACTCTTGTCAGAATAACCATCAGCAAGAAAACTACAAACAATAAATGCTGAAGGTGTTGTGGAGAAATGCATACCCTCAACATCAAAGGGGACGTAACTTGGAAAGGGCCACGAATGAGAACAGAATGGAGGTGCCTTAAAAAGGTAAACATTGAGCTACCATATGATCCAGCAGGCCCACTCCTCGACGTATAACCTAAGAAGAGAGAATTGGAAAGACACAGGCAGGCAAATCTGCACTGCACAGTATTACAATAGCCAAGATATGGAAGTAACCAAAATGTCCACCAACAGATGGATGGACAAAGAAGAACTCCTCCATGTACAGATGGAATATTCGCTAGTGAAAAAAATGAAACAATGCTATTTGAAGCACCATAGATGAGTCTAGACGTAATCACGCCACGTGTAGTAAGTGAGAAAGCAAAAGGCACATATCCTATCATATCACTTTTAAGAGTTACTTAAAAATTGATACCAATGAAGATATTTCCACAGAGAAAGGCAATCACAGATTCATTAAAAAACTTATGGTTCACCAAATAGAAAGGGATGAGGATTGGATACATTGCCACATTGGGGTTAACAGAGATATACAAACCATGTGAAATATATAATCACCAAAGACGTACGGAAGACCAGGAGAAGACTACTCAACATTGTGTCATAACCTACATGGGAAAAGGATGCGAGGAAGAATAGATACATGTATATGTGTGAAAGAACCACATCTTGCACACCTAGAACAAACAAACCATTGTAATCATATTTACTGGGATAAAAAATAAAAAGTAAACTACAAATATGAACAAGAAGTAATGAGACATAAACTTAAAGGGCTTTTCCCTGGCACATTCCATTCTAATTTACAACCTACAACACCACTTCCATTAAGGCTCTGTTTCCCTAGTAACCAAATATGGTAAAGGGGAAATGCTGCCACCTTGTGGCCGTTTCCTGCAAGAACAGCTTTAAACTCACAGCTAATGGTCACTTAACATTCCCAAGGACTCAGGGCTGTAAAGGACACCTGCCCTAAAAAATTGTGCTGAAGGAGGGAATGGACAAAACAATTCAAAACAGGCAAATGTTTCAAGAAGAGAGTATGAAGAGTTAAGTTTTACTCACGCTCTTTTAAAAAAAAGGAAAATGGATAAAAGCTCAACCTCAGGGAGTGTTAGACCCATGCAATCTAATCTACAAAAAGTTTCAACTTACACCAGTTGACTTACCATCAGCAAAAAGTCAACAAACAATAAATGCTGAAGGGGTTTTAGAGAACTGTGTACACTCTACCTGCTGGTGAGACGTGAAGGAGTAACAGCCAATAATGAGAACAGAAAGGAGCTGTGTTTAAAAGTAAAACTGCAGGCACCATTCAATGCAGCAGGCGCACCATTGGACCTCTCACCTGAGAAGACAAGAATCGAGAAGACACAGGCCACAAAAGCTGCAGTGCAGCCTTATTCACAATAGCCAAGACAGTGGAGCAATCAAAATGTCCAACAACAGGTGAATGGATAAAGAAGTGGTCCATGTACACAATGGAATAATAGCCATGGAAAACAATGAACCACTGCTCTCTGAGGCACCACAAATGAGTCTGGAGATAATCACGAAACATGAGGTAAGTCGGAAAGCAAAAGACCTATATTCTATGATATCACTTATAGGCGTTATCTAATAACTGACACAAAGGAACATATTTCCACAGAGAAAGACACTCACAGACTTAGAAAACAAACTATGCTCATCTAAAAGGAAAGGTGGGGGGAATGGATAAATTAAGATTAGTGTTACTATATGTATACAAACACATATTATATCCATATCTCAAAAAGACCAACCATATAGCAAGGGAGGTCTGCGGAACCGACAGTAACATTTTACATGGGAAGAGGATCTGTACTTGAATAGACATATATAATGTACAAACGAACCAGATTGTGTACACCTAGGACAAACAATATTCTCAGCTTTACCCCAATTAAAAACAACTTTAAAACCAAGAAGAAATAATGAGACATATACTTATGGGGCTTTCTCCATGCACATTCCAATGTAATTTACAAACTAGGAACACGACTTCCAGAAAGGCTCTGCTGCCCTAGTACCCAGATATGGGAATGGAGATATGCTGCCTGCCTGAGGCCACTTCCCACAACAGCAGCTTTAAACCCATTGCTAAAGGTCACTAAATATTCACCAAACTTGCAGTTCGGTAAAAGACACCTGCTTTCTAAAAAAATTCTGGAGTGGAAAATCGACCAAAAATTTCAAAAGAGGGCAACCTTCCAAGAACACAATTTCAAGAGTTCTATTGTACTCCCAATTGTTTCCTTTTTTTTAACAGAAAAGAAAACGGTGGAGAAAAATGATGAGTTTTACGAATTTTCAAAGACATGCAAACCCAAATTACAAAAACCTATCAGCTCACAGCAGCCAGAAGGGCCATTAGCATAAATGCTGCAAACAATATATGCTGAAGCGATTGTGGAGAAATGCGTACCCTCGATTCTAAGGGGGACGTGGTAAGAGCCACTAATGAAAACACAAAGAAAGTGCTTTGAAAAGGGAAACACGGTGCTACCAGTCAATCAATTACACCCACTGCTGGGCCTATCACCTGAGAAAATGAGAATCGAAAAGTCACAGCCTGGCAATCCTGCACTCCAACAATATTTACCATAGCCAACACTTGGAAGCAATGAAAATGTCCATCAACCGAGGAATGCACAAAGTAGAAGTGGTCCACGTACACAGTGGAAAATTACTCCAATAAAAAATAAAAATTAAATGTAAAAATCCAACAAAAGTAAGGAGACATCAGCTTGTGTGGGTTTGTCCGGGCACACTCCACTCTAATTTATAACCGAGAAACACCACAGGCCGCAAGGGCTTTTCCCTAGTTACCAGGGTGGGGGACATAGAAAGGCTGCCGCCCTCTGGCAGTTACCTGCAAAAGCAGCTTTAAAGCCTGTGCTAATGGTCACTTCATAGGAACAAGTACTGCAGAATTGTAAATGAAACAGGCCCTCAAAATGTCTTGAGGGAGGTAAAGGCCAAAACATTTCAAAATGTGACACATACTTAAAGAGAACACTTTGAAGAACTAAGGGGTAATCACAGCTTGAAAAATAGAAAAGGACATGCCTTAAAGCTCAATTTCAACCGATTATGTGGCACATTCGAATTCAACCACAGAGAGGTATCAGCTCACACTTGTCAGAATAACCATCAGCAAGAAAACTACAAACAATAAATGCTGAAAGTGTTGTGGAGAAATGCATACCCTCAACTTCAAAGGGGACGTAACTTGGAAAGGGCCACGAATGAGAACAGAATGGAGGTGCCTTAAAAAGGTAAACATTGAGCTACTATATGATCCAGCAGGCCCACTCCTCGACGTATAACCTAAGAAGAGAGAATTGGAAAGACACAGGCAGGCAAATCTGCACTGCACAGTATTACAATAGCCAAGATATGGAAGTAACCAAAAAGTCCACCAACAGATGGAGGGACAAAGAAGAACTCCTCCATGTACAGATGGAATATTCGCTAGTGAAAAAAATGAAACAATGCCGTTTGCAGCACCATAGATGAGTCTAGACGTAATCACGCCACGTGTAGTAAGTGAGAAAGCAGAAGACACATATCCTATCATATCACTTTTAAGAGTTACTTAAAAATTGATACCAATGAAGATATTTCCACAGAGAAAGGCAATCACAGATTCATTAAAAAACTTATGGTTCACCAAATAGAAAGGGATGAGGATTGGATACATTGCCACATTGGGGTTAACAGAGATATACAAACCATGTGAAATATATAACCACCAAAGACGTACGGAAGACCAGGAGAAGACTACTCAACATTGTGTCATAACCTACATGGGAAAAGGATGCGAGGAACAATAGATACATGTATATGTGTGAAAGAACCACATCTTGCACACCTAGAACAAACAAACCATTGTAATCATATTTACTGGGATAAAAAATTAAAAAGTAAACTACAAATATGAACAAGAAGTAATGAGACATAAACTTAAAGGGCTTTTCCCTGGCACATTCCATTCTAATTTACAACCTACAACACCACTTCCATTAAGGCTCTGTTTCCCTAGTAACCAAATATGGTAAAGGGGAAATGCTACCACCTTGTGGCCGTTTCCTGCAAGAACAGCTTTAAACTCACAGCGAATGGTCACTTAACATTCCCAAGGACTCAGGGCTGTAAAGGACACCTGCCCTAAAAAATTGTGCTGAAGGAGGGAATGGACAAAACAATTCAAAACAGGCAAATGTTTCAAGAAGAGAGTATGAAGAGTTAAGTTTTACTCACGCTCTTTTAAAAAAAAAGGAAAATGGATAAAAGCTCAACCTCAGGGAGTGTTAGACCCATGCAATCTAATCTACAAAAAGTTTCAACTTACACCAGTCGACTGAACATGAGCAAAAAGTCTACAAACAATAAATGCTGAAGGGGTTTTAGGGAACTCTGTACACTCTACCTGCTGGTGAGACGTGAAGGGGTAACAGCCAATAATGAGAACAGAAAGGAGCTGTGTTTAAAAGTAAAACTGCAGGCACCATTCAATGCAGCAGGCGCACCATTGGACCTCTCACCTGAGAAGACAAGAATCGAGAAGACACAGGCCGCAAAAGCTGCAGTGCAGCCTTATTCACAATAGCCAAGACAGTGGAGCAATCAAAATGTCCAACAACAGGTGAATGGATAAAGAAGAAGTGGTCCATGTACACAATGGAATAATAGCCATGGAAAACAATGAACCACTGCTCTCTGAGGCACCACAAATGAGTCTGGAGATAATCACGAAACATGAGGTAAGTCGGAAAGCAAAAGACCTATATTCTATGATATCACTTATAGGCGTTATCTAATAACTGACACAAAGGAACATATTTCCACAGAGAAAGACACTCACAGACTTAGAAAACAAACTATGCTCATCTAAAAGGAAAGGTGGGGGGAATGGATAAATTAAGATTAGTGTTACTATATGTATACAAACACATATTATATACATATCTCAAAAAGACCAACCATATAGCAAGGGAGGTCTGTGGAACCCTCAGTAACATTTTACATGGGAAGAGGATCTGTACTTGAATAGACATATATAATGTACAAACGAACCAGATGGTGTACACCTAGGACAAACAATATTCTAAGCTTTACTCCAATTAAAAAAAAAATTTAAAACCAAGAAGAAATAATGAGACATAAACTTATGGGGCTTTCTCCATGCACATTCCAATGTAATTTACAAACTAGGAACACGACTTCCAGAAAGGCTCTGCTGCCCTAGTACCCAGATATGGGAATGGAGATATGCTGCCTGCTTGAGGCCACTTCCCACAACAGCAGATTTAAACCCATTGCTAAAGGTCACTAAATATTCACCAAACTTGCAGTTCGCTAAAAGACACCTGCTTTCTAAAAAAATTCTGCGGTGGAAAATCGACCAAAAATTTCAAAAGAGGGCAACCTTCCAAGAACACAATTTCAAGAGTTCTATTGTACTCCCAATTGTTTCCTTTTTTTAACAGAAAAGAAAACGGTGGAGAAAAATGATGAGTTTTACGAATTTTCAAAGACATGCAAACCCAAATTACAAAAACCTATCAGCTCACAGCAGCCAGAAGGGCCATTAGCATAAATGCTGCAAACAATAAATGCTGAAGCGATTGTGGAGAAATGCATACCGTCGATTCTAAGGGGGACGTGGTAAGAGCCACTAATGAAAACACAAAGAAGTTGCTTTGAAAAGGGTAACACGGTGCTACCAGTCAATCAATCACACCCACTGCTGGGCCTATCACCTGAGAAAATGAGAATCAAAAAGTCACAGGCTGGCAATCCTGCACTCCAACAATATTTACCATAGCCAACACTTGGAAGCAATGAAAATGTCCATCAACCGAGGAATGCACAAAGTAGAAGTGGTCCACGTACACAGTGGAAAATTAGTCCAATAAAAAATAAAAATTAAAATTAAAAATCCAACAAAACTAATGAGACATCAGCTTGTGTGGGTTTGTCCGGGCACACTCCACTCTAATTTATAACCGAGAAACACCACAGGCCACAAGGGCTTTTCCCTATTTACCAGGGTGGGGGACATAGAAAGGCTGCCGCCCTCTGGCAGTTACCTGCAAAAGCAGCTTTAAAGCCTGTGCTAATGGTCACTTCATAGGAACAAGTACTGCAGAACTGTAAATGAAACAGGCCCTCAAAATGTCTTGAGGGAGGTAAAGGCCAAAATATTTCAAAATGTGACACATACTTAAAGAGAACACTTTGAAGAACTAAGGGGTAATCACAGCTTGAAAAATAGAAAAGGACATGCCTTAAAGCTCAATTTCAACCGATTATGTGGCACATTCGAATTCAACCACAGAGAGGTATCAGCTCACTCTTGTCAGAATAACCATCAGCAAGAAAACTACAAACAATAAATGCTGAAGGTGTTGTGGAGAAATGCATACCCTCAACATCAAAGGGGACGTAACTTGGAAAGGGCCACGAATGAGAACAGAATGGAGGTGCCTTAAAAAGGTAAACATTGAGCTACCATATGATCCAGCAGGCCCACTCCTCGACGTATAACCTAAGAAGAGAGAATTGGAAAGACACAGGCAGGCAAATCTGCACTGCACAGTATTACAATAGCCAAGATATGGAAGTAACCAAAATGTCCACCAACAGATGGATGGACAAAGAAGAACTCCTCCATGTACAGATGGAATATTCGCTAGTGAAAAAAATGAAACAATGCTATTTGAAGCACCATAGATGAGTCTAGACGTAATCACGCCACGTGTAGTAAGTGAGAAAGCAAAAGGCACATATCCTATCATATCACTTTTAAGAGTTACTTAAAAATTGATACCAATGAAGATATTTCCACAGAGAAAGGCAATCACAGATTCATTAAAAAACTTATGGTTCACCAAATAGAAAGGGATGAGGATTGGATACATTGCCACATTGGGGTTAACAGAGATATACAAACCATGTGAAATATATAATCACCAAAGACGTACGGAAGACCAGGAGAAGACTACTCAACATTGTGTCATAACCTACATGGGAAAAGGATGCGAGGAAGAATAGATACATGTATATGTGTGAAAGAACCACATCTTGCACACCTAGAACAAACAAACCATTGTAATCATATTTACTGGGATAAAAAATAAAAAGTAAACTACAAATATGAACAAGAAGTAATGAGACATAAACTTAAAGGGCTTTTCCCTGGCACATTCCATTCTAATTTACAACCTACAACACCACTTCCATTAAGGCTCTGTTTCCCTAGTAACCAAATATGGTAAAGGGGAAATGCTGCCACCTTGTGGCCGTTTCCTGCAAGAACAGCTTTAAACTCACAGCTAATGGTCACTTAACATTCCCAAGGACTCAGGGCTGTAAAGGACACCTGCCCTAAAAAATTGTGCTGAAGGAGGGAATGGACAAAACAATTCAAAACAGGCAAATGTTTCAAGAAGAGAGTATGAAGAGTTAAGTTTTACTCACGCTCTTTTAAAAAAAAGGAAAATGGATAAAAGCTCAACCTCAGGGAGTGTTAGACCCATGCAATCTAATCTACAAAAAGTTTCAACTTACACCAGTTGACTTACCATCAGCAAAAAGTCAACAAACAATAAATGCTGAAGGGGTTTTAGAGAACTGTGTACACTCTACCTGCTGGTGAGACGTGAAGGAGTAACAGCCAATAATGAGAACAGAAAGGAGCTGTGTTTAAAAGTAAAACTGCAGGCACCATTCAATGCAGCAGGCGCACCATTGGACCTCTCACCTGAGAAGACAAGAATCGAGAAGACACAGGCCACAAAAGCTGCAGTGCAGCCTTATTCACAATAGCCAAGACAGTGGAGCAATCAAAATGTCCAACAACAGGTGAATGGATAAAGAAGTGGTCCATGTACACAATGGAATAATAGCCATGGAAAACAATGAACCACTGCTCTCTGAGGCACCACAAATGAGTCTGGAGATAATCACGAAACATGAGGTAAGTCGGAAAGCAAAAGACCTATATTCTATGATATCACTTATAGGCGTTATCTAATAACTGACACAAAGGAACATATTTCCACAGAGAAAGACACTCACAGACTTAGAAAACAAACTATGCTCATCTAAAAGGAAAGGTGGGGGGAATGGATAAATTAAGATTAGTGTTACTATATGTATACAAACACATATTATATCCATATCTCAAAAAGACCAACCATATAGCAAGGGAGGTCTGCGGAACCGACAGTAACATTTTACATGGGAAGAGGATCTGTACTTGAATAGACATATATAATGTACAAACGAACCAGATTGTGTACACCTAGGACAAACAATATTCTCAGCTTTACCCCAATTAAAAACAACTTTAAAACCAAGAAGAAATAATGAGACATATACTTATGGGGCTTTCTCCATGCACATTCCAATGTAATTTACAAACTAGGAACACGACTTCCAGAAAGGCTCTGCTGCCCTAGTACCCAGATATGGGAATGGAGATATGCTGCCTGCCTGAGGCCACTTCCCACAACAGCAGCTTTAAACCCATTGCTAAAGGTCACTAAATATTCACCAAACTTGCAGTTCGGTAAAAGACACCTGCTTTCTAAAAAAATTCTGGAGTGGAAAATCGACCAAAAATTTCAAAAGAGGGCAACCTTCCAAGAACACAATTTCAAGAGTTCTATTGTACTCCCAATTGTTTCCTTTTTTTTAACAGAAAAGAAAACGGTGGAGAAAAATGATGAGTTTTACGAATTTTCAAAGACATGCAAACCCAAATTACAAAAACCTATCAGCTCACAGCAGCCAGAAGGGCCATTAGCATAAATGCTGCAAACAATATATGCTGAAGCGATTGTGGAGAAATGCGTACCCTCGATTCTAAGGGGGACGTGGTAAGAGCCACTAATGAAAACACAAAGAAAGTGCTTTGAAAAGGGAAACACGGTGCTACCAGTCAATCAATTACACCCACTGCTGGGCCTATCACCTGAGAAAATGAGAATCGAAAAGTCACAGCCTGGCAATCCTGCACTCCAACAATATTTACCATAGCCAACACTTGGAAGCAATGAAAATGTCCATCAACCGAGGAATGCACAAAGTAGAAGTGGTCCACGTACACAGTGGAAAATTACTCCAATAAAAAATAAAAATTAAATGTAAAAATCCAACAAAAGTAAGGAGACATCAGCTTGTGTGGGTTTGTCCGGGCACACTCCACTCTAATTTATAACCGAGAAACACCACAGGCCGCAAGGGCTTTTCCCTAGTTACCAGGGTGGGGGACATAGAAAGGCTGCCGCCCTCTGGCAGTTACCTGCAAAAGCAGCTTTAAAGCCTGTGCTAATGGTCACTTCATAGGAACAAGTACTGCAGAATTGTAAATGAAACAGGCCCTCAAAATGTCTTGAGGGAGGTAAAGGCCAAAACATTTCAAAATGTGACACATACTTAAAGAGAACACTTTGAAGAACTAAGGGGTAATCACAGCTTGAAAAATAGAAAAGGACATGCCTTAAAGCTCAATTTCAACCGATTATGTGGCACATTCGAATTCAACCACAGAGAGGTATCAGCTCACACTTGTCAGAATAACCATCAGCAAGAAAACTACAAACAATAAATGCTGAAAGTGTTGTGGAGAAATGCATACCCTCAACTTCAAAGGGGACGTAACTTGGAAAGGGCCACGAATGAGAACAGAATGGAGGTGCCTTAAAAAGGTAAACATTGAGCTACTATATGATCCAGCAGGCCCACTCCTCGACGTATAACCTAAGAAGAGAGAATTGGAAAGACACAGGCAGGCAAATCTGCACTGCACAGTATTACAATAGCCAAGATATGGAAGTAACCAAAAAGTCCACCAACAGATGGAGGGACAAAGAAGAACTCCTCCATGTACAGATGGAATATTCGCTAGTGAAAAAAATGAAACAATGCCGTTTGCAGCACCATAGATGAGTCTAGACGTAATCACGCCACGTGTAGTAAGTGAGAAAGCAGAAGACACATATCCTATCATATCACTTTTAAGAGTTACTTAAAAATTGATACCAATGAAGATATTTCCACAGAGAAAGGCAATCACAGATTCATTAAAAAACTTATGGTTCACCAAATAGAAAGGGATGAGGATTGGATACATTGCCACATTGGGGTTAACAGAGATATACAAACCATGTGAAATATATAACCACCAAAGACGTACGGAAGACCAGGAGAAGACTACTCAACATTGTGTCATAACCTACATGGGAAAAGGATGCGAGGAACAATAGATACATGTATATGTGTGAAAGAACCACATCTTGCACACCTAGAACAAACAAACCATTGTAATCATATTTACTGGGATAAAAAATTAAAAAGTAAACTACAAATATGAACAAGAAGTAATGAGACATAAACTTAAAGGGCTTTTCCCTGGCACATTCCATTCTAATTTACAACCTACAACACCACTTCCATTAAGGCTCTGTTTCCCTAGTAACCAAATATGGTAAAGGGGAAATGCTACCACCTTGTGGCCGTTTCCTGCAAGAACAGCTTTAAACTCACAGCGAATGGTCACTTAACATTCCCAAGGACTCAGGGCTGTAAAGGACACCTGCCCTAAAAAATTGTGCTGAAGGAGGGAATGGACAAAACAATTCAAAACAGGCAAATGTTTCAAGAAGAGAGTATGAAGAGTTAAGTTTTACTCACGCTCTTTTAAAAAAAAAGGAAAATGGATAAAAGCTCAACCTCAGGGAGTGTTAGACCCATGCAATCTAATCTACAAAAAGTTTCAACTTACACCAGTCGACTGAACATGAGCAAAAAGTCTACAAACAATAAATGCTGAAGGGGTTTTAGGGAACTCTGTACACTCTACCTGCTGGTGAGACGTGAAGGGGTAACAGCCAATAATGAGAACAGAAAGGAGCTGTGTTTAAAAGTAAAACTGCAGGCACCATTCAATGCAGCAGGCGCACCATTGGACCTCTCACCTGAGAAGACAAGAATCGAGAAGACACAGGCCGCAAAAGCTGCAGTGCAGCCTTATTCACAATAGCCAAGACAGTGGAGCAATCAAAATGTCCAACAACAGGTGAATGGATAAAGAAGAAGTGGTCCATGTACACAATGGAATAATAGCCATGGAAAACAATGAACCACTGCTCTCTGAGGCACCACAAATGAGTCTGGAGATAATCACGAAACATGAGGTAAGTCGGAAAGCAAAAGACCTATATTCTATGATATCACTTATAGGCGTTATCTAATAACTGACACAAAGGAACATATTTCCACAGAGAAAGACACTCACAGACTTAGAAAACAAACTATGCTCATCTAAAAGGAAAGGTGGGGGGAATGGATAAATTAAGATTAGTGTTACTATATGTATACAAACACATATTATATACATATCTCAAAAAGACCAACCATATAGCAAGGGAGGTCTGTGGAACCCTCAGTAACATTTTACATGGGAAGAGGATCTGTACTTGAATAGACATATATAATGTACAAACGAACCAGATGGTGTACACCTAGGACAAACAATATTCTAAGCTTTACTCCAATTAAAAAAAAAATTTAAAACCAAGAAGAAATAATGAGACATAAACTTATGGGGCTTTCTCCATGCACATTCCAATGTAATTTACAAACTAGGAACACGACTTCCAGAAAGGCTCTGCTGCCCTAGTACCCAGATATGGGAATGGAGATATGCTGCCTGCTTGAGGCCACTTCCCACAACAGCAGATTTAAACCCATTGCTAAAGGTCACTAAATATTCACCAAACTTGCAGTTCGCTAAAAGACACCTGCTTTCTAAAAAAATTCTGCGGTGGAAAATCGACCAAAAATTTCAAAAGAGGGCAACCTTCCAAGAACACAATTTCAAGAGTTCTATTGTACTCCCAATTGTTTCCTTTTTTTAACAGAAAAGAAAACGGTGGAGAAAAATGATGAGTTTTACGAATTTTCAAAGACATGCAAACCCAAATTACAAAAACCTATCAGCTCACAGCAGCCAGAAGGGCCATTAGCATAAATGCTGCAAACAATAAATGCTGAAGCGATTGTGGAGAAATGCATACCGTCGATTCTAAGGGGGACGTGGTAAGAGCCACTAATGAAAACACAAAGAAGTTGCTTTGAAAAGGGTAACACGGTGCTACCAGTCAATCAATCACACCCACTGCTGGGCCTATCACCTGAGAAAATGAGAATCAAAAAGTCACAGGCTGGCAATCCTGCACTCCAACAATATTTACCATAGCCAACACTTGGAAGCAATGAAAATGTCCATCAACCGAGGAATGCACAAAGTAGAAGTGGTCCACGTACACAGTGGAAAATTAGTCCAATAAAAAATAAAAATTAAAATTAAAAATCCAACAAAACTAATGAGACATCAGCTTGTGTGGGTTTGTCCGGGCACACTCCACTCTAATTTATAACCGAGAAACACCACAGGCCACAAGGGCTTTTCCCTATTTACCAGGGTGGGGGACATAGAAAGGCTGCCGCCCTCTGGCAGTTACCTGCAAAAGCAGCTTTAAAGCCTGTGCTAATGGTCACTTCATAGGAACAAGTACTGCAGAACTGTAAATGAAACAGGCCCTCAAAATGTCTTGAGGGAGGTAAAGGCCAAAATATTTCAAAATGTGACACATACTTAAAGAGAACACTTTGAAGAACTAAGGGGTAATCACAGCTTGAAAAATAGAAAAGGACATGCCTTAAAGCTCAATTTCAACCGATTATGTGGCACATTCGAATTCAACCACAGAGAGGTATCAGCTCACTCTTGTCAGAATAACCATCAGCAAGAAAACTACAAACAATAAATGCTGAAGGTGTTGTGGAGAAATGCATACCCTCAACATCAAAGGGGACGTAACTTGGAAAGGGCCACGAATGAGAACAGAATGGAGGTGCCTTAAAAAGGTAAACATTGAGCTACCATATGATCCAGCAGGCCCACTCCTCGACGTATAACCTAAGAAGAGAGAATTGGAAAGACACAGGCAGGCAAATCTGCACTGCACAGTATTACAATAGCCAAGATATGGAAGTAACCAAAATGTCCACCAACAGATGGATGGACAAAGAAGAACTCCTCCATGTACAGATGGAATATTCGCTAGTGAAAAAAATGAAACAATGCTATTTGAAGCACCATAGATGAGTCTAGACGTAATCACGCCACGTGTAGTAAGTGAGAAAGCAAAAGGCACATATCCTATCATATCACTTTTAAGAGTTACTTAAAAATTGATACCAATGAAGATATTTCCACAGAGAAAGGCAATCACAGATTCATTAAAAAACTTATGGTTCACCAAATAGAAAGGGATGAGGATTGGATACATTGCCACATTGGGGTTAACAGAGATATACAAACCATGTGAAATATATAATCACCAAAGACGTACGGAAGACCAGGAGAAGACTACTCAACATTGTGTCATAACCTACATGGGAAAAGGATGCGAGGAAGAATAGATACATGTATATGTGTGAAAGAACCACATCTTGCACACCTAGAACAAACAAACCATTGTAATCATATTTACTGGGATAAAAAATAAAAAGTAAACTACAAATATGAACAAGAAGTAATGAGACATAAACTTAAAGGGCTTTTCCCTGGCACATTCCATTCTAATTTACAACCTACAACACCACTTCCATTAAGGCTCTGTTTCCCTAGTAACCAAATATGGTAAAGGGGAAATGCTGCCACCTTGTGGCCGTTTCCTGCAAGAACAGCTTTAAACTCACAGCTAATGGTCACTTAACATTCCCAAGGACTCAGGGCTGTAAAGGACACCTGCCCTAAAAAATTGTGCTGAAGGAGGGAATGGACAAAACAATTCAAAACAGGCAAATGTTTCAAGAAGAGAGTATGAAGAGTTAAGTTTTACTCACGCTCTTTTAAAAAAAAGGAAAATGGATAAAAGCTCAACCTCAGGGAGTGTTAGACCCATGCAATCTAATCTACAAAAAGTTTCAACTTACACCAGTTGACTTACCATCAGCAAAAAGTCAACAAACAATAAATGCTGAAGGGGTTTTAGAGAACTGTGTACACTCTACCTGCTGGTGAGACGTGAAGGAGTAACAGCCAATAATGAGAACAGAAAGGAGCTGTGTTTAAAAGTAAAACTGCAGGCACCATTCAATGCAGCAGGCGCACCATTGGACCTCTCACCTGAGAAGACAAGAATCGAGAAGACACAGGCCACAAAAGCTGCAGTGCAGCCTTATTCACAATAGCCAAGACAGTGGAGCAATCAAAATGTCCAACAACAGGTGAATGGATAAAGAAGTGGTCCATGTACACAATGGAATAATAGCCATGGAAAACAATGAACCACTGCTCTCTGAGGCACCACAAATGAGTCTGGAGATAATCACGAAACATGAGGTAAGTCGGAAAGCAAAAGACCTATATTCTATGATATCACTTATAGGCGTTATCTAATAACTGACACAAAGGAACATATTTCCACAGAGAAAGACACTCACAGACTTAGAAAACAAACTATGCTCATCTAAAAGGAAAGGTGGGGGGAATGGATAAATTAAGATTAGTGTTACTATATGTATACAAACACATATTATATCCATATCTCAAAAAGACCAACCATATAGCAAGGGAGGTCTGCGGAACCGACAGTAACATTTTACATGGGAAGAGGATCTGTACTTGAATAGACATATATAATGTACAAACGAACCAGATTGTGTACACCTAGGACAAACAATATTCTCAGCTTTACCCCAATTAAAAACAACTTTAAAACCAAGAAGAAATAATGAGACATATACTTATGGGGCTTTCTCCATGCACATTCCAATGTAATTTACAAACTAGGAACACGACTTCCAGAAAGGCTCTGCTGCCCTAGTACCCAGATATGGGAATGGAGATATGCTGCCTGCCTGAGGCCACTTCCCACAACAGCAGCTTTAAACCCATTGCTAAAGGTCACTAAATATTCACCAAACTTGCAGTTCGGTAAAAGACACCTGCTTTCTAAAAAAATTCTGGAGTGGAAAATCGACCAAAAATTTCAAAAGAGGGCAACCTTCCAAGAACACAATTTCAAGAGTTCTATTGTACTCCCAATTGTTTCCTTTTTTTTAACAGAAAAGAAAACGGTGGAGAAAAATGATGAGTTTTACGAATTTTCAAAGACATGCAAACCCAAATTACAAAAACCTATCAGCTCACAGCAGCCAGAAGGGCCATTAGCATAAATGCTGCAAACAATATATGCTGAAGCGATTGTGGAGAAATGCGTACCCTCGATTCTAAGGGGGACGTGGTAAGAGCCACTAATGAAAACACAAAGAAAGTGCTTTGAAAAGGGAAACACGGTGCTACCAGTCAATCAATTACACCCACTGCTGGGCCTATCACCTGAGAAAATGAGAATCGAAAAGTCACAGCCTGGCAATCCTGCACTCCAACAATATTTACCATAGCCAACACTTGGAAGCAATGAAAATGTCCATCAACCGAGGAATGCACAAAGTAGAAGTGGTCCACGTACACAGTGGAAAATTACTCCAATAAAAAATAAAAATTAAATGTAAAAATCCAACAAAAGTAAGGAGACATCAGCTTGTGTGGGTTTGTCCGGGCACACTCCACTCTAATTTATAACCGAGAAACACCACAGGCCGCAAGGGCTTTTCCCTAGTTACCAGGGTGGGGGACATAGAAAGGCTGCCGCCCTCTGGCAGTTACCTGCAAAAGCAGCTTTAAAGCCTGTGCTAATGGTCACTTCATAGGAACAAGTACTGCAGAATTGTAAATGAAACAGGCCCTCAAAATGTCTTGAGGGAGGTAAAGGCCAAAACATTTCAAAATGTGACACATACTTAAAGAGAACACTTTGAAGAACTAAGGGGTAATCACAGCTTGAAAAATAGAAAAGGACATGCCTTAAAGCTCAATTTCAACCGATTATGTGGCACATTCGAATTCAACCACAGAGAGGTATCAGCTCACACTTGTCAGAATAACCATCAGCAAGAAAACTACAAACAATAAATGCTGAAAGTGTTGTGGAGAAATGCATACCCTCAACTTCAAAGGGGACGTAACTTGGAAAGGGCCACGAATGAGAACAGAATGGAGGTGCCTTAAAAAGGTAAACATTGAGCTACTATATGATCCAGCAGGCCCACTCCTCGACGTATAACCTAAGAAGAGAGAATTGGAAAGACACAGGCAGGCAAATCTGCACTGCACAGTATTACAATAGCCAAGATATGGAAGTAACCAAAAAGTCCACCAACAGATGGAGGGACAAAGAAGAACTCCTCCATGTACAGATGGAATATTCGCTAGTGAAAAAAATGAAACAATGCCGTTTGCAGCACCATAGATGAGTCTAGACGTAATCACGCCACGTGTAGTAAGTGAGAAAGCAGAAGACACATATCCTATCATATCACTTTTAAGAGTTACTTAAAAATTGATACCAATGAAGATATTTCCACAGAGAAAGGCAATCACAGATTCATTAAAAAAACTTATGGTTCACCAAATAGAAAGGGATGAGGATTGGATACATTGCCACATTGGGGTTAACAGAGATATACAAACCATGTGAAATATATAACCACCAAAGACGTACGGAAGACCAGGAGAAGACTACTCAACATTGTGTCATAACCTACATGGGAAAAGGATGCGAGGAACAATAGATACATGTATATGTGTGAAAGAACCACATCTTGCACACCTAGAACAAACAAACCATTGTAATCATATTTACTGGGATAAAAAATTAAAAAGTAAACTACAAATATGAACAAGAAGTAATGAGACATAAACTTAAAGGGCTTTTCCCTGGCACATTCCATTCTAATTTACAACCTACAACACCACTTCCATTAAGGCTCTGTTTCCCTAGTAACCAAATATGGTAAAGGGGAAATGCTGCCACCTTGTGGCCGTTTCCTGCAAGAACAGCTTTAAACTCACAGCGAATGGTCACTTAACATTCCCAAGGACTCAGGGCTGTAAAGGACACCTGCCCTAAAAAATTGTGCTGAAGGAGGGAATGGACAAAACAATTCAAAACAGGCAAATGTTTCAAGAAGAGAGTATGAAGAGTTAAGTTTTACTCACGCTCTTTTAAAAAAAAAGGAAAATGGATAAAAGCTCAACCTCAGGGAGTGTTAGACCCATGCAATCTAATCTACAAAAAGTTTCAACTTACACCAGTCGACTGAACATGAGCAAAAAGTCTACAAACAATAAATGCTGAAGGGGTTTTAGGGAACTCTGTACACTCTACCTGCTGGTGAGACGTGAAGGGGTAACAGCCAATAATGAGAACAGAAAGGAGCTGTGTTTAAAAGTAAAACTGCAGGCACCATTCAATGCAGCAGGCGCACCATTGGACCTCTCACCTGAGAAGACAAGAATCGAGAAGACACAGGCCGCAAAAGCTGCAGTGCAGCCTTATTCACAATAGCCAAGACAGTGGAGCAATCAAAATGTCCAACAACAGGTGAATGGATAAAGAAGAAGTGGTCCATGTACACAATGGAATAATAGCCATGGAAAACAATGAACCACTGCTCTCTGAGGCACCACAAATGAGTCTGGAGATAATCACGAAACATGAGGTAAGTCGGAAAGCAAAAGACCTATATTCTATGATATCACTTATAGGCGTTATCTAATAACTGACACAAAGGAACATATTTCCACAGAGAAAGACACTCACAGACTTAGAAAACAAACTATGCTCATCTAAAAGGAAAGGTGGGGGGAATGGATAAATTAAGATTAGTGTTACTATATGTATACAAACACATATTATATACATATCTCAAAAAGACCAACCATATAGCAAGGGAGGTCTGTGGAACCCTCAGTAACATTTTACATGGGAAGAGGATCTGTACTTGAATAGACATATATAATGTACAAACGAACCAGATGGTGTACACCTAGGACAAACAATATTCTAAGCTTTACTCCAATTAAAAAAAAAATTTAAAACCAAGAAGAAATAATGAGACATAAACTTATGGGGCTTTCTCCATGCACATTCCAATGTAATTTACAAACTAGGAACACGACTTCCAGAAAGGCTCTGCTGCCCTAGTACCCAGATATGGGAATGGAGATATGCTGCCTGCTTGAGGCCACTTCCCACAACAGCAGATTTAAACCCATTGCTAAAGGTCACTAAATATTCACCAAACTTGCAGTTCGCTAAAAGACACCTGCTTTCTAAAAAAATTCTGCGGTGGAAAATCGACCAAAAATTTCAAAAGAGGGCAACCTTCCAAGAACACAATTTCAAGAGTTCTATTGTACTCCCAATTGTTTCCTTTTTTTAACAGAAAAGAAAACGGTGGAGAAAAATGATGAGTTTTACGAATTTTCAAAGACATGCAAACCCAAATTACAAAAACCTATCAGCTCACAGCAGCCAGAAGGGCCATTAGCATAAATGCTGCAAACAATAAATGCTGAAGCGATTGTGGAGAAATGCATACCGTCGATTCTAAGGGGGACGTGGTAAGAGCCACTAATGAAAACACAAAGAAGTTGCTTTGAAAAGGGTAACACGGTGCTACCAGTCAATCAATCACACCCACTGCTGGGCCTATCACCTGAGAAAATGAGAATCAAAAAGTCACAGGCTGGCAATCCTGCACTCCAACAATATTTACCATAGCCAACACTTGGAAGCAATGAAAATGTCCATCAACCGAGGAATGCACAAAGTAGAAGTGGTCCACGTACACAGTGGAAAATTAGTCCAATAAAAAATAAAAATTAAAATTAAAAATCCAACAAAACTAATGAGACATCAGCTTGTGTGGGTTTGTCCGGGCACACTCCACTCTAATTTATAACCGAGAAACACCACAGGCCACAAGGGCTTTTCCCTATTTACCAGGGTGGGGGACATAGAAAGGCTGCCGCCCTCTGGCAGTTACCTGCAAAAGCAGCTTTAAAGCCTGTGCTAATGGTCACTTCATAGGAACAAGTACTGCAGAACTGTAAATGAAACAGGCCCTCAAAATGTCTTGAGGGAGGTAAAGGCCAAAATATTTCAAAATGTGACACATACTTAAAGAGAACACTTTGAAGAACTAAGGGGTAATCACAGCTTGAAAAATAGAAAAGGACATGCCTTAAAGCTCAATTTCAACCGATTATGTGGCACATTCGAATTCAACCACAGAGAGGTATCAGCTCACTCTTGTCAGAATAACCATCAGCAAGAAAACTACAAACAATAAATGCTGAAGGTGTTGTGGAGAAATGCATACCCTCAACATCAAAGGGGACGTAACTTGGAAAGGGCCACGAATGAGAACAGAATGGAGGTGCCTTAAAAAGGTAAACATTGAGCTACCATATGATCCAGCAGGCCCACTCCTCGACGTATAACCTAAGAAGAGAGAATTGGAAAGACACAGGCAGGCAAATCTGCACTGCACAGTATTACAATAGCCAAGATATGGAAGTAACCAAAATGTCCACCAACAGATGGATGGACAAAGAAGAACTCCTCCATGTACAGATGGAATATTCGCTAGTGAAAAAAATGAAACAATGCTATTTGAAGCACCATAGATGAGTCTAGACGTAATCACGCCACGTGTAGTAAGTGAGAAAGCAAAAGGCACATATCCTATCATATCACTTTTAAGAGTTACTTAAAAATTGATACCAATGAAGATATTTCCACAGAGAAAGGCAATCACAGATTCATTAAAAAACTTATGGTTCACCAAATAGAAAGGGATGAGGATTGGATACATTGCCACATTGGGGTTAACAGAGATATACAAACCATGTGAAATATATAATCACCAAAGACGTACGGAAGACCAGGAGAAGACTACTCAACATTGTGTCATAACCTACATGGGAAAAGGATGCGAGGAAGAATAGATACATGTATATGTGTGAAAGAACCACATCTTGCACACCTAGAACAAACAAACCATTGTAATCATATTTACTGGGATAAAAAATAAAAAGTAAACTACAAATATGAACAAGAAGTAATGAGACATAAACTTAAAGGGCTTTTCCCTGGCACATTCCATTCTAATTTACAACCTACAACACCACTTCCATTAAGGCTCTGTTTCCCTAGTAACCAAATATGGTAAAGGGGAAATGCTGCCACCTTGTGGCCGTTTCCTGCAAGAACAGCTTTAAACTCACAGCTAATGGTCACGTAACATTCCCAAGGACTCAGGGCTGTAAAGGACACCTGCCCTAAAAAATTGTGCTGAAGGAGGGAATGGACAAAACAATTCAAAACAGGCAAATGTTTCAAGAAGAGAGTATGAAGAGTTAAGTTTTACTCACGCTCTTTTAAAAAAAAGGAAAATGGATAAAAGCTCAACCTCAGGGAGTGTTAGACCCATGCAATCTAATCTACAAAAAGTTTCAACTTACACCAGTTGACTTACCATCAGCAAAAAGTCAACAAACAATAAATGCTGAAGGGGTTTTAGAGAACTGTGTACACTCTACCTGCTGGTGAGACGTGAAGGAGTAACAGCCAATAATGAGAACAGAAAGGAGCTGTGTTTAAAAGTAAAACTGCAGGCACCATTCAATGCAGCAGGCGCACCATTGGACCTCTCACCTGAGAAGACAAGAATCGAGAAGACACAGGCCACAAAAGCTGCAGTGCAGCCTTATTCACAATAGCCAAGACAGTGGAGCAATCAAAATGTCCAACAACAGGTGAATGGATAAAGAAGTGGTCCATGTACACAATGGAATAATAGCCATGGAAAACAATGAACCACTGCTCTCTGAGGCACCACAAATGAGTCTGGAGATAATCACGAAACATGAGGTAAGTCGGAAAGCAAAAGACCTATATTCTATGATATCACTTATAGGCGTTATCTAATAACTGACACAAAGGAACATATTTCCACAGAGAAAGACACTCACAGACTTAGAAAACAAACTATGCTCATCTAAAAGGAAAGGTGGGGGGAATGGATAAATTAAGATTAGTGTTACTATATGTATACAAACACATATTATATCCATATCTCAAAAAGACCAACCATATAGCAAGGGAGGTCTGCGGAACCGACAGTAACATTTTACATGGGAAGAGGATCTGTACTTGAATAGACATATATAATGTACAAACGAACCAGATTGTGTACACCTAGGACAAACAATATTCTCAGCTTTACCCCAATTAAAAACAACTTTAAAACCAAGAAGAAATAATGAGACATATACTTATGGGGCTTTCTCCATGCACATTCCAATGTAATTTACAAACTAGGAACACGACTTCCAGAAAGGCTCTGCTGCCCTAGTACCCAGATATGGGAATGGAGATATGCTGCCTGCCTGAGGCCACTTCCCACAACAGCAGCTTTAAACCCATTGCTAAAGGTCACTAAATATTCACCAAACTTGCAGTTCGGTAAAAGACACCTGCTTTCTAAAAAAATTCTGGAGTGGAAAATCGACCAAAAATTTCAAAAGAGGGCAACCTTCCAAGAACACAATTTCAAGAGTTCTATTGTACTCCCAATTGTTTCCTTTTTTTTAACAGAAAAGAAAACGGTGGAGAAAAATGATGAGTTTTACGAATTTTCAAAGACATGCAAACCCAAATTACAAAAACCTATCAGCTCACAGCAGCCAGAAGGGCCATTAGCATAAATGCTGCAAACAATATATGCTGAAGCGATTGTGGAGAAATGCGTACCCTCGATTCTAAGGGGGACGTGGTAAGAGCCACTAATGAAAACACAAAGAAAGTGCTTTGAAAAGGGAAACACGGTGCTACCAGTCAATCAATTACACCCACTGCTGGGCCTATCACCTGAGAAAATGAGAATCGAAAAGTCACAGCCTGGCAATCCTGCACTCCAACAATATTTACCATAGCCAACACTTGGAAGCAATGAAAATGTCCATCAACCGAGGAATGCACAAAGTAGAAGTGGTCCACGTACACAGTGGAAAATTACTCCAATAAAAAATAAAAATTAAATGTAAAAATCCAACAAAAGTAAGGAGACATCAGCTTGTGTGGGTTTGTCCGGGCACACTCCACTCTAATTTATAACCGAGAAACACCACAGGCCGCAAGGGCTTTTCCCTAGTTACCAGGGTGGGGGACATAGAAAGGCTGCCGCCCTCTGGCAGTTACCTGCAAAAGCAGCTTTAAAGCCTGTGCTAATGGTCACTTCATAGGAACAAGTACTGCAGAATTGTAAATGAAACAGGCCCTCAAAATGTCTTGAGGGAGGTAAAGGCCAAAACATTTCAAAATGTGACACATACTTAAAGAGAACACTTTGAAGAACTAAGGGGTAATCACAGCTTGAAAAATAGAAAAGGACATGCCTTAAAGCTCAATTTCAACCGATTATGTGGCACATTCGAATTCAACCACAGAGAGGTATCAGCTCACACTTGTCAGAATAACCATCAGCAAGAAAACTACAAACAATAAATGCTGAAAGTGTTGTGGAGAAATGCATACCCTCAACTTCAAAGGGGACGTAACTTGGAAAGGGCCACGAATGAGAACAGAATGGAGGTGCCTTAAAAAGGTAAACATTGAGCTACTATATGATCCAGCAGGCCCACTCCTCGACGTATAACCTAAGAAGAGAGAATTGGAAAGACACAGGCAGGCAAATCTGCACTGCACAGTATTACAATAGCCAAGATATGGAAGTAACCAAAAAGTCCACCAACAGATGGAGGGACAAAGAAGAACTCCTCCATGTACAGATGGAATATTCGCTAGTGAAAAAAATGAAACAATGCCGTTTGCAGCACCATAGATGAGTCTAGACGTAATCACGCCACGTGTAGTAAGTGAGAAAGCAGAAGACACATATCCTATCATATCACTTTTAAGAGTTACTTAAAAATTGATACCAATGAAGATATTTCCACAGAGAAAGGCAATCACAGATTCATTAAAAAACTTATGGTTCACCAAATAGAAAGGGATGAGGATTGGATACATTGCCACATTGGGGTTAACAGAGATATACAAACCATGTGAAATATATAACCACCAAAGACGTACGGAAGACCAGGAGAAGACTACTCAACATTGTGTCATAACCTACATGGGAAAAGGATGCGAGGAACAATAGATACATGTATATGTGTGAAAGAACCACATCTTGCACACCTAGAACAAACAAACCATTGTAATCATATTTACTGGGATAAAAAATTAAAAAGTAAACTACAAATATGAACAAGAAGTAATGAGACATAAACTTAAAGGGCTTTTCCCTGGCACATTCCATTCTAATTTACAACCTACAACACCACTTCCATTAAGGCTCTGTTTCCCTAGTAACCAAATATGGTAAAGGGGAAATGCTACCACCTTGTGGCCGTTTCCTGCAAGAACAGCTTTAAACTCACAGCGAATGGTCACTTAACATTCCCAAGGACTCAGGGCTGTAAAGGACACCTGCCCTAAAAAATTGTGCTGAAGGAGGGAATGGACAAAACAATTCAAAACAGGCAAATGTTTCAAGAAGAGAGTATGAAGAGTTAAGTTTTACTCACGCTCTTTTAAAAAAAAAGGAAAATGGATAAAAGCTCAACCTCAGGGAGTGTTAGACCCATGCAATCTAATCTACAAAAAGTTTCAACTTACACCAGTCGACTGAACATGAGCAAAAAGTCTACAAACAATAAATGCTGAAGGGGTTTTAGGGAACTCTGTACACTCTACCTGCTGGTGAGACGTGAAGGGGTAACAGCCAATAATGAGAACAGAAAGGAGCTGTGTTTAAAAGTAAAACTGCAGGCACCATTCAATGCAGCAGGCGCACCATTGGACCTCTCACCTGAGAAGACAAGAATCGAGAAGACACAGGCCGCAAAAGCTGCAGTGCAGCCTTATTCACAATAGCCAAGACAGTGGAGCAATCAAAATGTCCAACAACAGGTGAATGGATAAAGAAGAAGTGGTCCATGTACACAATGGAATAATAGCCATGGAAAACAATGAACCACTGCTCTCTGAGGCACCACAAATGAGTCTGGAGATAATCACGAAACATGAGGTAAGTCGGAAAGCAAAAGACCTATATTCTATGATATCACTTATAGGCGTTATCTAATAACTGACACAAAGGAACATATTTCCACAGAGAAAGACACTCACAGACTTAGAAAACAAACTATGCTCATCTAAAAGGAAAGGTGGGGGGAATGGATAAATTAAGATTAGTGTTACTATATGTATACAAACACATATTATATACATATCTCAAAAAGACCAAGCATATAGCAAGGGAGGTCTGTGGAACCCTCAGTAACATTTTACATGGGAAGAGGATCTGTACTTGAATAGACATATATAATGTACAAACGAACCAGATGGTGTACACCTAGGACAAACAATATTCTAAGCTTTACTCCAATTAAAAAAAAAATTTAAAACCAAGAAGAAATAATGAGACATAAACTTATGGGGCTTTCTCCATGCACATTCCAATGTAATTTACAAACTAGGAACACGACTTCCAGAAAGGCTCTGCTGCCCTAGTACCCAGATATGGGAATGGAGATATGCTGCCTGCTTGAGGCCACTTCCCACAACAGCAGATTTAAACCCATTGCTAAAGGTCACTAAATATTCACCAAACTTGCAGTTCGCTAAAAGACACCTGCTTTCTAAAAAAATTCTGCGGTGGAAAATCGACCAAAAATTTCAAAAGAGGGCAACCTTCCAAGAACACAATTTCAAGAGTTCTATTGTACTCCCAATTGTTTCCTTTTTTTAACAGAAAAGAAAACGGTGGAGAAAAATGATGAGTTTTACGAATTTTCAAAGACATGCAAACCCAAATTACAAAAACCTATCAGCTCACAGCAGCCAGAAGGGCCATTAGCATAAATGCTGCAAACAATAAATGCTGAAGCGATTGTGGAGAAATGCATACCGTCGATTCTAAGGGGGACGTGGTAAGAGCCACTAATGAAAACACAAAGAAGTTGCTTTGAAAAGGGTAACACGGTGCTACCAGTCAATCAATCACACCCACTGCTGGGCCTATCACCTGAGAAAATGAGAATCAAAAAGTCACAGGCTGGCAATCCTGCACTCCAACAATATTTACCATAGCCAACACTTGGAAGCAATGAAAATGTCCATCAACCGAGGAATGCACAAAGTAGAAGTGGTCCACGTACACAGTGGAAAATTAGTCCAATAAAAAATAAAAATTAAAATTAAAAATCCAACAAAACTAATGAGACATCAGCTTGTGTGGGTTTGTCCGGGCACACTCCACTCTAATTTATAACCGAGAAACACCACAGGCCACAAGGGCTTTTCCCTATTTACCAGGGTGGGGGACATAGAAAGGCTGCCGCCCTCTGGCAGTTACCTGCAAAAGCAGCTTTAAAGCCTGTGCTAATGGTCACTTCATAGGAACAAGTACTGCAGAACTGTAAATGAAACAGGCCCTCAAAATGTCTTGAGGGAGGTAAAGGCCAAAATATTTCAAAATGTGACACATACTTAAAGAGAACACTTTGAAGAACTAAGGGGTAATCACAGCTTGAAAAATAGAAAAGGACATGCCTTAAAGCTCAATTTCAACCGATTATGTGGCACATTCGAATTCAACCACAGAGAGGTATCAGCTCACTCTTGTCAGAATAACCATCAGCAAGAAAACTACAAACAATAAATGCTGAAGGTGTTGTGGAGAAATGCATACCCTCAACATCAAAGGGGACGTAACTTGGAAAGGGCCACGAATGAGAACAGAATGGAGGTGCCTTAAAAAGGTAAACATTGAGCTACCATATGATCCAGCAGGCCCACTCCTCGACGTATAACCTAAGAAGAGAGAATTGGAAAGACACAGGCAGGCAAATCTGCACTGCACAGTATTACAATAGCCAAGATATGGAAGTAACCAAAATGTCCACCAACAGATGGATGGACAAAGAAGAACTCCTCCATGTACAGATGGAATATTCGCTAGTGAAAAAAATGAAACAATGCTATTTGAAGCACCATAGATGAGTCTAGACGTAATCACGCCACGTGTAGTAAGTGAGAAAGCAAAAGGCACATATCCTATCATATCACTTTTAAGAGTTACTTAAAAATTGATACCAATGAAGATATTTCCACAGAGAAAGGCAATCACAGATTCATTAAAAAACTTATGGTTCACCAAATAGAAAGGGATGAGGATTGGATACATTGCCACATTGGGGTTAACAGAGATATACAAACCATGTGAAATATATAATCACCAAAGACGTACGGAAGACCAGGAGAAGACTACTCAACATTGTGTCATAACCTACATGGGAAAAGGATGCGAGGAAGAATAGATACATGTATATGTGTGAAAGAACCACATCTTGCACACCTAGAACAAACAAACCATTGTAATCATATTTACTGGGATAAAAAATAAAAAGTAAACTACAAATATGAACAAGAAGTAATGAGACATAAACTTAAAGGGCTTTTCCCTGGCACATTCCATTCTAATTTACAACCTACAACACCACTTCCATTAAGGCTCTGTTTCCCTAGTAACCAAATATGGTAAAGGGGAAATGCTGCCACCTTGTGGCCGTTTCCTGCAAGAACAGCTTTAAACTCACAGCTAATGGTCACTTAACATTCCCAAGGACTCAGGGCTGTAAAGGACACCTGCCCTAAAAAATTGTGCTGAAGGAGGGAATGGACAAAACAATTCAAAACAGGCAAATGTTTCAAGAAGAGAGTATGAAGAGTTAAGTTTTACTCACGCTCTTTTAAAAAAAAGGAAAATGGATAAAAGCTCAACCTCAGGGAGTGTTAGACCCATGCAATCTAATCTACAAAAAGTTTCAACTTACACCAGTTGACTTACCATCAGCAAAAAGTCAACAAACAATAAATGCTGAAGGGGTTTTAGAGAACTGTGTACACTCTACCTGCTGGTGAGACGTGAAGGAGTAACAGCCAATAATGAGAACAGAAAGGAGCTGTGTTTAAAAGTAAAACTGCAGGCACCATTCAATGCAGCAGGCGCACCATTGGACCTCTCACCTGAGAAGACAAGAATCGAGAAGACACAGGCCACAAAAGCTGCAGTGCAGCCTTATTCACAATAGCCAAGACAGTGGAGCAATCAAAATGTCCAACAACAGGTGAATGGATAAAGAAGTGGTCCATGTACACAATGGAATAATAGCCATGGAAAACAATGAACCACTGCTCTCTGAGGCACCACAAATGAGTCTGGAGATAATCACGAAACATGAGGTAAGTCGGAAAGCAAAAGACCTATATTCTATGATATCACTTATAGGCGTTATCTAATAACTGACACAAAGGAACATATTTCCACAGAGAAAGACACTCACAGACTTAGAAAACAAACTATGCTCATCTAAAAGGAAAGGTGGGGGGAATGGATAAATTAAGATTAGTGTTACTATATGTATACAAACACATATTATATCCATATCTCAAAAAGACCAACCATATAGCAAGGGAGGTCTGCGGAACCGACAGTAACATTTTACATGGGAAGAGGATCTGTACTTGAATAGACATATATAATGTACAAACGAACCAGATTGTGTACACCTAGGACAAACAATATTCTCAGCTTTACCCCAATTAAAAACAACTTTAAAACCAAGAAGAAATAATGAGACATATACTTATGGGGCTTTCTCCATGCACATTCCAATGTAATTTACAAACTAGGAACACGACTTCCAGAAAGGCTCTGCTGCCCTAGTACCCAGATATGGGAATGGAGATATGCTGCCTGCCTGAGGCCACTTCCCACAACAGCAGCTTTAAACCCATTGCTAAAGGTCACTAAATATTCACCAAACTTGCAGTTCGGTAAAAGACACCTGCTTTCTAAAAAAATTCTGGAGTGGAAAATCGACCAAAAATTTCAAAAGAGGGCAACCTTCCAAGAACACAATTTCAAGAGTTCTATTGTACTCCCAATTGTTTCCTTTTTTTTAACAGAAAAGAAAACGGTGGAGAAAAATGATGAGTTTTACGAATTTTCAAAGACATGCAAACCCAAATTACAAAAACCTATCAGCTCACAGCAGCCAGAAGGGCCATTAGCATAAATGCTGCAAACAATATATGCTGAAGCGATTGTGGAGAAATGCGTACCCTCGATTCTAAGGGGGACGTGGTAAGAGCCACTAATGAAAACACAAAGAAAGTGCTTTGAAAAGGGAAACACGGTGCTACCAGTCAATCAATTACACCCACTGCTGGGCCTATCACCTGAGAAAATGAGAATCGAAAAGTCACAGCCTGGCAATCCTGCACTCCAACAATATTTACCATAGCCAACACTTGGAAGCAATGAAAATGTCCATCAACCGAGGAATGCACAAAGTAGAAGTGGTCCACGTACACAGTGGAAAATTACTCCAATAAAAAATAAAAATTAAATGTAAAAATCCAACAAAAGTAAGGAGACATCAGCTTGTGTGGGTTTGTCCGGGCACACTCCACTCTAATTTATAACCGAGAAACACCACAGGCCGCAAGGGCTTTTCCCTAGTTACCAGGGTGGGGGACATAGAAAGGCTGCCGCCCTCTGGCAGTTACCTGCAAAAGCAGCTTTAAAGCCTGTGCTAATGGTCACTTCATAGGAACAAGTACTGCAGAATTGTAAATGAAACAGGCCCTCAAAATGTCTTGAGGGAGGTAAAGGCCAAAACATTTCAAAATGTGACACATACTTAAAGAGAACACTTTGAAGAACTAAGGGGTAATCACAGCTTGAAAAATAGAAAAGGACATGCCTTAAAGCTCAATTTCAACCGATTATGTGGCACATTCGAATTCAACCACAGAGAGGTATCAGCTCACACTTGTCAGAATAACCATCAGCAAGAAAACTACAAACAATAAATGCTGAAAGTGTTGTGGAGAAATGCATACCCTCAACTTCAAAGGGGACGTAACTTGGAAAGGGCCACGAATGAGAACAGAATGGAGGTGCCTTAAAAAGGTAAACATTGAGCTACTATATGATCCAGCAGGCCCACTCCTCGACGTATAACCTAAGAAGAGAGAATTGGAAAGACACAGGCAGGCAAATCTGCACTGCACAGTATTACAATAGCCAAGATATGGAAGTAACCAAAAAGTCCACCAACAGATGGAGGGACAAAGAAGAACTCCTCCATGTACAGATGGAATATTCGCTAGTGAAAAAAATGAAACAATGCCGTTTGCAGCACCATAGATGAGTCTAGACGTAATCACGCCACGTGTAGTAAGTGAGAAAGCAGAAGACACATATCCTATCATATCACTTTTAAGAGTTACTTAAAAATTGATACCAATGAAGATATTTCCACAGAGAAAGGCAATCACAGATTCATTAAAAAACTTATGGTTCACCAAATAGAAAGGGATGAGGATTGGATACATTGCCACATTGGGGTTAACAGAGATATACAAACCATGTGAAATATATAACCACCAAAGACGTACGGAAGACCAGGAGAAGACTACTCAACATTGTGTCATAACCTACATGGGAAAAGGATGCGAGGAACAATAGATACATGTATATGTGTGAAAGAACCACATCTTGCACACCTAGAACAAACAAACCATTGTAATCATATTTACTGGGATAAAAAATTAAAAAGTAAACTACAAATATGAACAAGAAGTAATGAGACATAAACTTAAAGGGCTTTTCCCTGGCACATTCCATTCTAATTTACAACCTACAACACCACTTCCATTAAGGCTCTGTTTCCCTAGTAACCAAATATGGTAAAGGGGAAATGCTACCACCTTGTGGCCGTTTCCTGCAAGAACAGCTTTAAACTCACAGCGAATGGTCACTTAACATTCCCAAGGACTCAGGGCTGTAAAGGACACCTGCCCTAAAAAATTGTGCTGAAGGAGGGAATGGACAAAACAATTCAAAACAGGCAAATGTTTCAAGAAGAGAGTATGAAGAGTTAAGTTTTACTCACGCTCTTTTAAAAAAAAAGGAAAATGGATAAAAGCTCAACCTCAGGGAGTGTTAGACCCATGCAATCTAATCTACAAAAAGTTTCAACTTACACCAGTCGACTGAACATGAGCAAAAAGTCTACAAACAATAAATGCTGAAGGGGTTTTAGGGAACTCTGTACACTCTACCTGCTGGTGAGACGTGAAGGGGTAACAGCCAATAATGAGAACAGAAAGGAGCTGTGTTTAAAAGTAAAACTGCAGGCACCATTCAATGCAGCAGGCGCACCATTGGACCTCTCACCTGAGAAGACAAGAATCGAGAAGACACAGGCCGCAAAAGCTGCAGTGCAGCCTTATTCACAATAGCCAAGACAGTGGAGCAATCAAAATGTCCAACAACAGGTGAATGGATAAAGAAGAAGTGGTCCATGTACACAATGGAATAATAGCCATGGAAAACAATGAACCACTGCTCTCTGAGGCACCACAAATGAGTCTGGAGATAATCACGAAACATGAGGTAAGTCGGAAAGCAAAAGACCTATATTCTATGATATCACTTATAGGCGTTATCTAATAACTGACACAAAGGAACATATTTCCACAGAGAAAGACACTCACAGACTTAGAAAACAAACTATGCTCATCTAAAAGGAAAGGTGGGGGGAATGGATAAATTAAGATTAGTGTTACTATATGTATACAAACACATATTATATACATATCTCAAAAAGACCAACCATATAGCAAGGGAGGTCTGTGGAACCCTCAGTAACATTTTACATGGGAAGAGGATCTGTACTTGAATAGACATATATAATGTACAAACGAACCAGATGGTGTACACCTAGGACAAACAATATTCTAAGCTTTACTCCAATTAAAAAAAAAATTTAAAACCAAGAAGAAATAATGAGACATAAACTTATGGGGCTTTCTCCATGCACATTCCAATGTAATTTACAAACTAGGAACACGACTTCCAGAAAGGCTCTGCTGCCCTAGTACCCAGATATGGGAATGGAGATATGCTGCCTGCTTGAGGCCACTTCCCACAACAGCAGATTTAAACCCATTGCTAAAGGTCACTAAATATTCACCAAACTTGCAGTTCGCTAAAAGACACCTGCTTTCTAAAAAAATTCTGCGGTGGAAAATCGACCAAAAATTTCAAAAGAGGGCAACCTTCCAAGAACACAATTTCAAGAGTTCTATTGTACTCCCAATTGTTTCCTTTTTTTAACAGAAAAGAAAACGGTGGAGAAAAATGATGAGTTTTACGAATTTTCAAAGACATGCAAACCCAAATTACAAAAACCTATCAGCTCACAGCAGCCAGAAGGGCCATTAGCATAAATGCTGCAAACAATAAATGCTGAAGCGATTGTGGAGAAATGCATACCGTCGATTCTAAGGGGGACGTGGTAAGAGCCACTAATGAAAACACAAAGAAGTTGCTTTGAAAAGGGTAACACGGTGCTACCAGTCAATCAATCACACCCACTGCTGGGCCTATCACCTGAGAAAATGAGAATCAAAAAGTCACAGGCTGGCAATCCTGCACTCCAACAATATTTACCATAGCCAACACTTGGAAGCAATGAAAATGTCCATCAACCGAGGAATGCACAAAGTAGAAGTGGTCCACGTACACAGTGGAAAATTAGTCCAATAAAAAATAAAAATTAAAATTAAAAATCCAACAAAACTAATGAGACATCAGCTTGTGTGGGTTTGTCCGGGCACACTCCACTCTAATTTATAACCGAGAAACACCACAGGCCACAAGGGCTTTTCCCTATTTACCAGGGTGGGGGACATAGAAAGGCTGCCGCCCTCTGGCAGTTACCTGCAAAAGCAGCTTTAAAGCCTGTGCTAATGGTCACTTCATAGGAACAAGTACTGCAGAACTGTAAATGAAACAGGCCCTCAAAATGTCTTGAGGGAGGTAAAGGCCAAAATATTTCAAAATGTGACACATACTTAAAGAGAACACTTTGAAGAACTAAGGGGTAATCACAGCTTGAAAAATAGAAAAGGACATGCCTTAAAGCTCAATTTCAACCGATTATGTGGCACATTCGAATTCAACCACAGAGAGGTATCAGCTCACTCTTGTCAGAATAACCATCAGCAAGAAAACTACAAACAATAAATGCTGAAGGTGTTGTGGAGAAATGCATACCCTCAACATCAAAGGGGACGTAACTTGGAAAGGGCCACGAATGAGAACAGAATGGAGGTGCCTTAAAAAGGTAAACATTGAGCTACCATATGATCCAGCAGGCCCACTCCTCGACGTATAACCTAAGAAGAGAGAATTGGAAAGACACAGGCAGGCAAATCTGCACTGCACAGTATTACAATAGCCAAGATATGGAAGTAACCAAAATGTCCACCAACAGATGGATGGACAAAGAAGAACTCCTCCATGTACAGATGGAATATTCGCTAGTGAAAAAAATGAAACAATGCTATTTGAAGCACCATAGATGAGTCTAGACGTAATCACGCCACGTGTAGTAAGTGAGAAAGCAAAAGGCACATATCCTATCATATCACTTTTAAGAGTTACTTAAAAATTGATACCAATGAAGATATTTCCACAGAGAAAGGCAATCACAGATTCATTAAAAAACTTATGGTTCACCAAATAGAAAGGGATGAGGATTGGATACATTGCCACATTGGGGTTAACAGAGATATACAAACCATGTGAAATATATAATCACCAAAGACGTACGGAAGACCAGGAGAAGACTACTCAACATTGTGTCATAACCTACATGGGAAAAGGATGCGAGGAAGAATAGATACATGTATATGTGTGAAAGAACCACATCTTGCACACCTAGAACAAACAAACCATTGTAATCATATTTACTGGGATAAAAAATAAAAAGTAAACTACAAATATGAACAAGAAGTAATGAGACATAAACTTAAAGGGCTTTTCCCTGGCACATTCCATTCTAATTTACAACCTACAACACCACTTCCATTAAGGCTCTGTTTCCCTAGTAACCAAATATGGTAAAGGGGAAATGCTGCCACCTTGTGGCCGTTTCCTGCAAGAACAGCTTTAAACTCACAGCTAATGGTCACTTAACATTCCCAAGGACTCAGGGCTGTAAAGGACACCTGCCCTAAAAAATTGTGCTGAAGGAGGGAATGGACAAAACAATTCAAAACAGGCAAATGTTTCAAGAAGAGAGTATGAAGAGTTAAGTTTTACTCACGCTCTTTTAAAAAAAAGGAAAATGGATAAAAGCTCAACCTCAGGGAGTGTTAGACCCATGCAATCTAATCTACAAAAAGTTTCAACTTACACCAGTTGACTTACCATCAGCAAAAAGTCAACAAACAATAAATGCTGAAGGGGTTTTAGAGAACTGTGTACACTCTACCTGCTGGTGAGACGTGAAGGAGTAACAGCCAATAATGAGAACAGAAAGGAGCTGTGTTTAAAAGTAAAACTGCAGGCACCATTCAATGCAGCAGGCGCACCATTGGACCTCTCACCTGAGAAGACAAGAATCGAGAAGACACAGGCCACAAAAGCTGCAGTGCAGCCTTATTCACAATAGCCAAGACAGTGGAGCAATCAAAATGTCCAACAACAGGTGAATGGATAAAGAAGTGGTCCATGTACACAATGGAATAATAGCCATGGAAAACAATGAACCACTGCTCTCTGAGGCACCACAAATGAGTCTGGAGATAATCACGAAACATGAGGTAAGTCGGAAAGCAAAAGACCTATATTCTATGATATCACTTATAGGCGTTATCTAATAACTGACACAAAGGAACATATTTCCACAGAGAAAGACACTCACAGACTTAGAAAACAAACTATGCTCATCTAAAAGGAAAGGTGGGGGGAATGGATAAATTAAGATTAGTGTTACTATATGTATACAAACACATATTATATCCATATCTCAAAAAGACCAACCATATAGCAAGGGAGGTCTGCGGAACCGACAGTAACATTTTACATGGGAAGAGGATCTGTACTTGAATAGACATATATAATGTACAAACGAACCAGATTGTGTACACCTAGGACAAACAATATTCTCAGCTTTACCCCAATTAAAAACAACTTTAAAACCAAGAAGAAATAATGAGACATATACTTATGGGGCTTTCTCCATGCACATTCCAATGTAATTTACAAACTAGGAACACGACTTCCAGAAAGGCTCTGCTGCCCTAGTACCCAGATATGGGAATGGAGATATGCTGCCTGCCTGAGGCCACTTCCCACAACAGCAGCTTTAAACCCATTGCTAAAGGTCACTAAATATTCACCAAACTTGCAGTTCGGTAAAAGACACCTGCTTTCTAAAAAAATTCTGGAGTGGAAAATCGACCAAAAATTTCAAAAGAGGGCAACCTTCCAAGAACACAATTTCAAGAGTTCTATTGTACTCCCAATTGTTTCCTTTTTTTTAACAGAAAAGAAAACGGTGGAGAAAAATGATGAGTTTTACGAATTTTCAAAGACATGCAAACCCAAATTACAAAAACCTATCAGCTCACAGCAGCCAGAAGGGCCATTAGCATAAATGCTGCAAACAATATATGCTGAAGCGATTGTGGAGAAATGCGTACCCTCGATTCTAAGGGGGACGTGGTAAGAGCCACTAATGAAAACACAAAGAAAGTGCTTTGAAAAGGGAAACACGGTGCTACCAGTCAATCAATTACACCCACTGCTGGGCCTATCACCTGAGAAAATGAGAATCGAAAAGTCACAGCCTGGCAATCCTGCACTCCAACAATATTTACCATAGCCAACACTTGGAAGCAATGAAAATGTCCATCAACCGAGGAATGCACAAAGTAGAAGTGGTCCACGTACACAGTGGAAAATTACTCCAATAAAAAATAAAAATTAAATGTAAAAATCCAACAAAAGTAAGGAGACATCAGCTTGTGTGGGTTTGTCCGGGCACACTCCACTCTAATTTATAACCGAGAAACACCACAGGCCGCAAGGGCTTTTCCCTAGTTACCAGGGTGGGGGACATAGAAAGGCTGCCGCCCTCTGGCAGTTACCTGCAAAAGCAGCTTTAAAGCCTGTGCTAATGGTCACTTCATAGGAACAAGTACTGCAGAATTGTAAATGAAACAGGCCCTCAAAATGTCTTGAGGGAGGTAAAGGCCAAAACATTTCAAAATGTGACACATACTTAAAGAGAACACTTTGAAGAACTAAGGGGTAATCACAGCTTGAAAAATAGAAAAGGACATGCCTTAAAGCTCAATTTCAACCGATTATGTGGCACATTCGAATTCAACCACAGAGAGGTATCAGCTCACACTTGTCAGAATAACCATCAGCAAGAAAACTACAAACAATAAATGCTGAAAGTGTTGTGGAGAAATGCATACCCTCAACTTCAAAGGGGACGTAACTTGGAAAGGGCCACGAATGAGAACAGAATGGAGGTGCCTTAAAAAGGTAAACATTGAGCTACTATATGATCCAGCAGGCCCACTCCTCGACGTATAACCTAAGAAGAGAGAATTGGAAAGACACAGGCAGGCAAATCTGCACTGCACAGTATTACAATAGCCAAGATATGGAAGTAACCAAAAAGTCCACCAACAGATGGAGGGACAAAGAAGAACTCCTCCATGTACAGATGGAATATTCGCTAGTGAAAAAAATGAAACAATGCCGTTTGCAGCACCATAGATGAGTCTAGACGTAATCACGCCACGTGTAGTAAGTGAGAAAGCAGAAGACACATATCCTATCATATCACTTTTAAGAGTTACTTAAAAATTGATACCAATGAAGATATTTCCACAGAGAAAGGCAATCACAGATTCATTAAAAAACTTATGGTTCACCAAATAGAAAGGGATGAGGATTGGATACATTGCCACATTGGGGTTAACAGAGATATACAAACCATGTGAAATATATAACCACCAAAGACGTACGGAAGACCAGGAGAAGACTACTCAACATTGTGTCATAACCTACATGGGAAAAGGATGCGAGGAACAATAGATACATGTATATGTGTGAAAGAACCACATCTTGCACACCTAGAACAAACAAACCATTGTAATCATATTTACTGGGATAAAAAATTAAAAAGTAAACTACAAATATGAACAAGAAGTAATGAGACATAAACTTAAAGGGCTTTTCCCTGGCACATTCCATTCTAATTTACAACCTACAACACCACTTCCATTAAGGCTCTGTTTCCCTAGTAACCAAATATGGTAAAGGGGAAATGCTACCACCTTGTGGCCGTTTCCTGCAAGAACAGCTTTAAACTCACAGCGAATGGTCACTTAACATTCCCAAGGACTCAGGGCTGTAAAGGACACCTGCCCTAAAAAATTGTGCTGAAGGAGGGAATGGACAAAACAATTCAAAACAGGCAAATGTTTCAAGAAGAGAGTATGAAGAGTTAAGTTTTACTCACGCTCTTTTAAAAAAAAAGGAAAATGGATAAAAGCTCAACCTCAGGGAGTGTTAGACCCATGCAATCTAATCTACAAAAAGTTTCAACTTACACCAGTCGACTGAACATGAGCAAAAAGTCTACAAACAATAAATGCTGAAGGGGTTTTAGGGAACTCTGTACACTCTACCTGCTGGTGAGACGTGAAGGGGTAACAGCCAATAATGAGAACAGAAAGGAGCTGTGTTTAAAAGTAAAACTGCAGGCACCATTCAATGCAGCAGGCGCACCATTGGACCTCTCACCTGAGAAGACAAGAATCGAGAAGACACAGGCCGCAAAAGCTGCAGTGCAGCCTTATTCACAATAGCCAAGACAGTGGAGCAATCAAAATGTCCAACAACAGGTGAATGGATAAAGAAGAAGTGGTCCATGTACACAATGGAATAATAGCCATGGAAAACAATGAACCACTGCTCTCTGAGGCACCACAAATGAGTCTGGAGATAATCACGAAACATGAGGTAAGTCGGAAAGCAAAAGACCTATATTCTATGATATCACTTATAGGCGTTATCTAATAACTGACACAAAGGAACATATTTCCACAGAGAAAGACACTCACAGACTTAGAAAACAAACTATGCTCATCTAAAAGGAAAGGTGGGGGGAATGGATAAATTAAGATTAGTGTTACTATATGTATACAAACACATATTATATACATATCTCAAAAAGACCAACCATATAGCAAGGGAGGTCTGTGGAACCCTCAGTAACATTTTACATGGGAAGAGGATCTGTACTTGAATAGACATATATAATGTACAAACGAACCAGATGGTGTACACCTAGGACAAACAATATTCTAAGCTTTACTCCAATTAAAAAAAAAATTTAAAACCAAGAAGAAATAATGAGACATAAACTTATGGGGCTTTCTCCATGCACATTCCAATGTAATTTACAAACTAGGAACACGACTTCCAGAAAGGCTCTGCTGCCCTAGTACCCAGATATGGGAATGGAGATATGCTGCCTGCTTGAGGCCACTTCCCACAACAGCAGATTTAAACCCATTGCTAAAGGTCACTAAATATTCACCAAACTTGCAGTTCGCTAAAAGACACCTGCTTTCTAAAAAAATTCTGCGGTGGAAAATCGACCAAAAATTTCAAAAGAGGGCAACCTTCCAAGAACACAATTTCAAGAGTTCTATTGTACTCCCAATTGTTTCCTTTTTTTAACAGAAAAGAAAACGGTGGAGAAAAATGATGAGTTTTACGAATTTTCAAAGACATGCAAACCCAAATTACAAAAACCTATCAGCTCACAGCAGCCAGAAGGGCCATTAGCATAAATGCTGCAAACAATAAATGCTGAAGCGATTGTGGAGAAATGCATACCGTCGATTCTAAGGGGGACGTGGTAAGAGCCACTAATGAAAACACAAAGAAGTTGCTTTGAAAAGGGTAACACGGTGCTACCAGTCAATCAATCACACCCACTGCTGGGCCTATCACCTGAGAAAATGAGAATCAAAAAGTCACAGGCTGGCAATCCTGCACTCCAACAATATTTACCATAGCCAACACTTGGAAGCAATGAAAATGTCCATCAACCGAGGAATGCACAAAGTAGAAGTGGTCCACGTACACAGTGGAAAATTAGTCCAATAAAAAATAAAAATTAAAATTAAAAATCCAACAAAACTAATGAGACATCAGCTTGTGTGGGTTTGTCCGGGCACACTCCACTCTAATTTATAACCGAGAAACACCACAGGCCACAAGGGCTTTTCCCTATTTACCAGGGTGGGGGACATAGAAAGGCTGCCGCCCTCTGGCAGTTACCTGCAAAAGCAGCTTTAAAGCCTGTGCTAATGGTCACTTCATAGGAACAAGTACTGCAGAACTGTAAATGAAACAGGCCCTCAAAATGTCTTGAGGGAGGTAAAGGCCAAAATATTTCAAAATGTGACACATACTTAAAGAGAACACTTTGAAGAACTAAGGGGTAATCACAGCTTGAAAAATAGAAAAGGACATGCCTTAAAGCTCAATTTCAACCGATTATGTGGCACATTCGAATTCAACCACAGAGAGGTATCAGCTCACTCTTGTCAGAATAACCATCAGCAAGAAAACTACAAACAATAAATGCTGAAGGTGTTGTGGAGAAATGCATACCCTCAACATCAAAGGGGACGTAACTTGGAAAGGGCCACGAATGAGAACAGAATGGAGGTGCCTTAAAAAGGTAAACATTGAGCTACCATATGATCCAGCAGGCCCACTCCTCGACGTATAACCTAAGAAGAGAGAATTGGAAAGACACAGGCAGGCAAATCTGCACTGCACAGTATTACAATAGCCAAGATATGGAAGTAACCAAAATGTCCACCAACAGATGGATGGACAAAGAAGAACTCCTCCATGTACAGATGGAATATTCGCTAGTGAAAAAAATGAAACAATGCTATTTGAAGCACCATAGATGAGTCTAGACGTAATCACGCCACGTGTAGTAAGTGAGAAAGCAAAAGGCACATATCCTATCATATCACTTTTAAGAGTTACTTAAAAATTGATACCAATGAAGATATTTCCACAGAGAAAGGCAATCACAGATTCATTAAAAAACTTATGGTTCACCAAATAGAAAGGGATGAGGATTGGATACATTGCCACATTGGGGTTAACAGAGATATACAAACCATGTGAAATATATAATCACCAAAGACGTACGGAAGACCAGGAGAAGACTACTCAACATTGTGTCATAACCTACATGGGAAAAGGATGCGAGGAAGAATAGATACATGTATATGTGTGAAAGAACCACATCTTGCACACCTAGAACAAACAAACCATTGTAATCATATTTACTGGGATAAAAAATAAAAAGTAAACTACAAATATGAACAAGAAGTAATGAGACATAAACTTAAAGGGCTTTTCCCTGGCACATTCCATTCTAATTTACAACCTACAACACCACTTCCATTAAGGCTCTGTTTCCCTAGTAACCAAATATGGTAAAGGGGAAATGCTGCCACCTTGTGGCCGTTTCCTGCAAGAACAGCTTTAAACTCACAGCTAATGGTCACTTAACATTCCCAAGGACTCAGGGCTGTAAAGGACACCTGCCCTAAAAAATTGTGCTGAAGGAGGGAATGGACAAAACAATTCAAAACAGGCAAATGTTTCAAGAAGAGAGTATGAAGAGTTAAGTTTTACTCACGCTCTTTTAAAAAAAAGGAAAATGGATAAAAGCTCAACCTCAGGGAGTGTTAGACCCATGCAATCTAATCTACAAAAAGTTTCAACTTACACCAGTTGACTTACCATCAGCAAAAAGTCAACAAACAATAAATGCTGAAGGGGTTTTAGAGAACTGTGTACACTCTACCTGCTGGTGAGACGTGAAGGAGTAACAGCCAATAATGAGAACAGAAAGGAGCTGTGTTTAAAAGTAAAACTGCAGGCACCATTCAATGCAGCAGGCGCACCATTGGACCTCTCACCTGAGAAGACAAGAATCGAGAAGACACAGGCCGCAAAAGCTGCAGTGCAGCCTTATTCACAATAGCCAAGACAGTGGAGCAATCAAAATGTCCAACAACAGGTGAATGGATAAAGAAGTGGTCCATGTACACAATGGAATAATAGCCATGGAAAACAATGAACCACTGCTCTCTGAGGCACCACAAATGAGTCTGGAGATAATCACGAAACATGAGGTAAGTCGGAAAGCAAAAGACCTATATTCTATGATATCACTTATAGGCGTTATCTAATAACTGACACAAAGGAACATATTTCCACAGAGAAAGACACTCACAGACTTAGAAAACAAACTATGCTCATCTAAAAGGAAAGGTGGGGGGAATGGATAAATTAAGATTAGTGTTACTATATGTATACAAACACATATTATATCCATATCTCAAAAAGACCAACCATATAGCAAGGGAGGTCTGCGGAACCGACAGTAACATTTTACATGGGAAGAGGATCTGTACTTGAATAGACATATATAATGTACAAACGAACCAGATTGTGTACACCTAGGACAAACAATATTCTCAGCTTTACCCCAATTAAAAACAACTTTAAAACCAAGAAGAAATAATGAGACATATACTTATGGGGCTTTCTCCATGCACATTCCAATGTAATTTACAAACTAGGAACACGACTTCCAGAAAGGCTCTGCTGCCCTAGTACCCAGATATGGGAATGGAGATATGCTGCCTGCCTGAGGCCACTTCCCACAACAGCAGCTTTAAACCCATTGCTAAAGGTCACTAAATATTCACCAAACTTGCAGTTCGGTAAAAGACACCTGCTTTCTAAAAAAATTCTGGAGTGGAAAATCGACCAAAAATTTCAAAAGAGGGCAACCTTCCAAGAACACAATTTCAAGAGTTCTATTGTACTCCCAATTGTTTCCTTTTTTTTAACAGAAAAGAAAACGGTGGAGAAAAATGATGAGTTTTATGAATTTTCAAAGACATGCAAACCCAAATTACAAAAACCTATCAGCTCACAGCAGCCAGAAGGGCCATTAGCATAAATGCTGCAAACAATATATGCTGAAGCGATTGTGGAGAAATGCGTACCCTCGATTCTAAGGGGGACGTGGTAAGAGCCACTAATGAAAACACAAAGAAAGTGCTTTGAAAAGGGAAACACGGTGCTACCAGTCAATCAATTACACCCACTGCTGGGCCTATCACCTGAGAAAATGAGAATCGAAAAGTCACAGCCTGGCAATCCTGCACTCCAACAATATTTACCATAGCCAACACTTGGAAGCAATGAAAATGTCCATCAACCGAGGAATGCACAAAGTAGAAGTGGTCCACGTACACAGTGGAAAATTACTCCAATAAAAAATAAAAATTAAATGTAAAAATCCAACAAAAGTAAGGAGACATCAGCTTGTGTGGGTTTGTCCGGGCACACTCCACTCTAATTTATAACCGAGAAACACCACAGGCCGCAAGGGCTTTTCCCTAGTTACCAGGGTGGGGGACATAGAAAGGCTGCCGCCCTCTGGCAGTTACCTGCAAAAGCAGCTTTAAAGCCTGTGCTAATGGTCACTTCATAGGAACAAGTACTGCAGAATTGTAAATGAAACAGGCCCTCAAAATGTCTTGAGGGAGGTAAAGGCCAAAACATTTCAAAATGTGACACATACTTAAAGAGAACACTTTGAAGAACTAAGGGGTAATCACAGCTTGAAAAATAGAAAAGGACATGCCTTAAAGCTCAATTTCAACCGATTATGTGGCACATTCGAATTCAACCACAGAGAGGTATCAGCTCACACTTGTCAGAATAACCATCAGCAAGAAAACTACAAACAATAAATGCTGAAAGTGTTGTGGAGAAATGCATACCCTCAACTTCAAAGGGGACGTAACTTGGAAAGGGCCACGAATGAGAACAGAATGGAGGTGCCTTAAAAAGGTAAACATTGAGCTACTATATGATCCAGCAGGCCCACTCCTCGACGTATAACCTAAGAAGAGAGAATTGGAAAGACACAGGCAGGCAAATCTGCACTGCACAGTATTACAATAGCCAAGATATGGAAGTAACCAAAAAGTCCACCAACAGATGGAGGGACAAAGAAGAACTCCTCCATGTACAGATGGAATATTCGCTAGTGAAAAAAATGAAACAATGCCGTTTGCAGCACCATAGATGAGTCTAGACGTAATCACGCCACGTGTAGTAAGTGAGAAAGCAGAAGACACATATCCTATCATATCACTTTTAAGAGTTACTTAAAAATTGATACCAATGAAGATATTTCCACAGAGAAAGGCAATCACAGATTCATTAAAAAACTTATGGTTCACCAAATAGAAAGGGATGAGGATTGGATACATTGCCACATTGGGGTTAACAGAGATATACAAACCATGTGAAATATATAACCACCAAAGACGTACGGAAGACCAGGAGAAGACTACTCAACATTGTGTCATAACCTACATGGGAAAAGGATGCGAGGAACAATAGATACATGTATATGTGTGAAAGAACCATATCTTGCACACCTAGAACAAACAAACCATTGTAATCATATTTACTGGGATAAAAAATTAAAAAGTAAACTACAAATATGAACAAGAAGTAATGAGACATAAACTTAAAGGGCTTTTCCCTGGCACATTCCATTCTAATTTACAACCTACAACACCACTTCCATTAAGGCTCTGTTTCCCTAGTAACCAAATATGGTAAAGGGGAAATGCTGCCACCTTGTGGCCGTTTCCTGCAAGAACAGCTTTAAACTCACAGCGAATGGTCACTTAACATTCCCAAGGACTCAGGGCTGTAAAGGACACCTGCCCTAAAAAATTGTGCTGAAGGAGGGAATGGACAAAACAATTCAAAACAGGCAAATGTTTCAAGAAGAGAGTATGAAGAGTTAAGTTTTACTCACGCTCTTTTAAAAAAAAAGGAAAATGGATAAAAGCTCAACCTCAGGGAGTGTTAGACCCATGCAATCTAATCTACAAAAAGTTTCAACTTACACCAGTCGACTGAACATGAGCAAAAAGTCTACAAACAATAAATGCTGAAGGGGTTTTAGGGAACTCTGTACACTCTACCTGCTGGTGAGACGTGAAGGGGTAACAGCCAATAATGAGAACAGAAAGGAGCTGTGTTTAAAAGTAAAACTGCAGGCACCATTCAATGCAGCAGGCGCACCATTGGACCTCTCACCTGAGAAGACAAGAATCGAGAAGACACAGGCCGCAAAAGCTGCAGTGCAGCCTTATTCACAATAGCCAAGACAGTGGAGCAATCAAAATGTCCAACAACAGGTGAATGGATAAAGAAGAAGTGGTCCATGTACACAATGGAATAATAGCCATGGAAAACAATGAACCACTGCTCTCTGAGGCACCACAAATGAGTCTGGAGATAATCACGAAACATGAGGTAAGTCGGAAAGCAAAAGACCTATATTCTATGATATCACTTATAGGCGTTATCTAATAACTGACACAAAGGAACATATTTCCACAGAGAAAGACACTCACAGACTTAGAAAACAAACTATGCTCATCTAAAAGGAAAGGTGGGGGGAATGGATAAATTAAGATTAGTGTTACTATATGTATACAAACACATATTATATACATATCTCAAAAAGACCAACCATATAGCAAGGGAGGTCTGTGGAACCCTCAGTAACATTTTACATGGGAAGAGGATCTGTACTTGAATAGACATCTATAATGTACAAACGAACCAGATGGTGTACACCTAGGACAAACAATATTCTAAGCTTTACCCCAATTAAAAAAAAAATTTAAAACCAAGAAGAAATAATGAGACATAAACTTATGGGGCTTTCTCCATGCACATTCCAATGTAATTTACAAACTAGGAACACGACTTCCAGAAAGGCTCTGCTGCCCTAGTACCCAGATATGGGAATGGAGATATGCTGCCTGCTTGAGGCCACTTCCCACAACAGCAGATTTAAACCCATTGCTAAAGGTCACTAAATATTCACCAAACTTGCAGTTCGCTAAAAGACACCTGCTTTCTAAAAAAATTCTGCGGTGGAAAATCGACCAAAAATTTCAAAAGAGGGCAACCTTCCAAGAACACAATTTCAAGAGTTCTATTGTACTCCCAATTGTTTCCTTTTTTTAACAGAAAAGAAAACGGTGGAGAAAAATGATGAGTTTTACGAATTTTCAAAGACATGCAAACCCAAATTACAAAAACCTATCAGCTCACAGCAGCCAGAAGGGCCATTAGCATAAATGCTGCAAACAATATATGCTGAAGCGATTGTGGAGAAATGCGTACCCTCGATTCTAAGGGGGACGTGGTAAGAGCCACTAATGAAAACACAAAGAAGGTGCTTTGAAAAGGGAAACACGGTGCTACCAGTCAATCAATCACACCCACTGCTGGGCCTATCACCTGAGAAAAAATGAGAATCGAAAAGTTAAAGCCTGGCAATCCTGCACTCCAACAATATTTACCATAGCCAGCACTTGGAAGCAATGAAAATGTCCATCAACCGAGGAATGCACAAAGTAGAAGTGGTCCACGTACACAGTGGAAAATTACTCCAATAAAAAATAAAAATTAAATGTAAAAATCCAACAAAAGTAAGGAGACATCAGCTTGTGTGGGTTTGTCCGGGCACACTCCACTCTAATTTATAACCGAGAAACACCACAGGCCGCAAGGGCTTTTCCCTAGTTACCAGGGTGGGGGACATAGAAAGGCTGCCGCCCTCTGGCAGTTACCTGCAAAAGCAGCTTTAAAGCCTGTGCTAATGGTCACTTCATAGGAACAAGTACTGCAGAACTGTAAATGAAACAGGCCCTCAAAATGTCTTGAGGGAGGTAAAGGCCAAAACATTTCAAAATGTGACACATACTTAAAGAGAACACTTTGAAGAACTAAGGGGTAATCACAGCTTGAAAAATAGCAAAGGACATGCCTTAAAGCTCAATTTCAACAGATTATGTGGCACATTCGAATTCAACCACAGAGAGGTATCAGCTCACACTTGTCAGAATAACCATCAGCAAGAAAACTACAAACAATAAATGCTGAAAGTGTTGTGGAGAAATGCATACCCTCAACTTCAAAGGGGACGTAACTTGGAAAGGGCCACGAATGAGAACAGAATGGAGGTGCCTTAAAAAGGTAAACATTGAGCTACTATATGATCCAGCAGGCCCACTCCTCGACGTATAACCTAAGAAGAGAGAATTGGAAAGACACAGGCAGGCAAATCTGCACTGCACAGTATTACAATAGCCAAGATATGGAAGTAACCAAAAAGTCCACCAACAGATGGATGGACAAAGAAGAACTCCTCCATGTACAGATGTAATATTCGCTAGTGAAAAAAATGAAACAATGCCGTTTGCAGCACCATAGATGAGTCTAGACGTAATCACGCCACGTGTAGTAAGTGAGAAAGCAAAAGACACATATCCTATCATATCACTTTTAAGAGTTACTTAAAAATTGATACCAATGAAGATATTTCCACAGAGAAAGGCAATCACAGATTCATTAAAAAACTTATGGTTCACCAAATAGAAAGGGATGAGGATTGGATACATTGCCACATTGGGGTTAACAGAGATATACAAACCATGTGAAATATATAACCACCAAAGACGTACGGAAGACCAGGAGAAGACTGCTCAACATTGTGTCATAACCTACATGGGAAAAGGATGCGAGGAACAATAGATACATGTATATGTGTGAAAGAACCACATCTTGCACACCTAGAACAAACAAACCATTGTAATCATATTTACTGGGATAAAAAATTAAAAAGTAAACTACAAATATGAACAAGAAGTAATGAGACATAAACTTAAAGGGCTTTTCCCTGGCACATTCCATTCTAATTTACAACCTACAACACCACTTCCATTAAGGCTCTGTTTCCCTAGTAACCAAATATGGTAAAGGGGAAATGCTGCCACCTTGTGGCCGTTTCCTGCAAGAACAGCTTTAAACTCACAGCTAATGGTCACTTAACATTCCCAAGGACTCAGGGCTGTAAAGGACACCTGCCCTAAAAAATTGTGCTGAAGGAGGGAATGGACAAAACAATTCAAAACAGGCAAATGTTTCAAGAAGAGAGTATGAAGAGTTAAGTTTTACTCACGCTCTTTTAAAAAAAAAGGAAAATGGATAAAAGCTCAACCTCAGGGAGTGTTAGACCCATGCAATCTAATCTACAAAAAGTTTCAACTTACACCAGTCGACTGAACATGAGCAAAAAGTCTACAAACAATAAATGCTGAAGGGGTTTTAGGGAACTCTGTACACTCTACCTGCTGGTGAGACGTGAAGGGGTAACAGCCAATAATGAGAACAGAAAGGAGCTGTGTTTAAAAGTAAAACTGCAGGCACCATTCAATGCAGCAGGCGCACCATTGGACCTCTCACCTGAGAAGACAAGAATCGAGAAGACACAGGCCGCAAAAGCTGCAGTGCAGCCTTATTCACAATAGCCAAGACAGTGGAGCAATCAAAATGTCCAACAACAGGTGAATGGATAAAGAAGAAGTGGTCCATGTACACAATGGAATAATAGCCATGGAAAACAATGAACCACTGCTCTCTGAGGCACCACAAATGAGTCTGGAGATAATCACGAAACATGAGGTAAGTCGGAAAGCAAAAGACCTATATTCTATGATATCACTTATAGGCGTTATCTAATAACTGACACAAAGGAACATATTTCCACAGAGAAAGACACTCACAGACTTAGAAAACAAACTATGCTCATCTAAAAGGAAAGGTGGGGGGAATGGATAAATTAAGATTAGTGTTACTATATGTATACAAACACATATTATATACATATCTCAAAAAGACCAACCATATAGCAAGGGAGGTCTGTGGAACCCTCAGTAACATTTTACATGGGAAGAGGATCTGTACTTGAATAGACATATATAATGTACAAACGAACCAGATGGTGTACACCTAGGACAAACAATATTCTAAGCTTTACTCCAATTAAAAAAAAAATTTAAAACCAAGAAGAAATAATGAGACATAAACTTATGGGGCTTTCTCCATGCACATTCCAATGTAATTTACAAACTAGGAACACGACTTCCAGAAAGGCTCTGCTGCCCTAGTACCCAGATATGGGAATGGAGATATGCTGCCTGCTTGAGGCCACTTCCCACAACAGCAGATTTAAACCCATTGCTAAAGGTCACTAAATATTCACCAAACTTGCAGTTCGCTAAAAGACACCTGCTTTCTAAAAAAATTCTGCGGTGGAAAATCGACCAAAAATTTCAAAAGAGGGCAACCTTCCAAGAACACAATTTCAAGAGTTCTATTGTACTCCCAATTGTTTCCTTTTTTTAACAGAAAAGAAAACGGTGGAGAAAAATGATGAGTTTTACGAATTTTCAAAGACATGCAAACCCAAATTACAAAAACCTATCAGCTCACAGCAGCCAGAAGGGCCATTAGCATAAATGCTGCAAACAATAAATGCTGAAGCGATTGTGGAGAAATGCATACCGTCGATTCTAAGGGGGACGTGGTAAGAGCCACTAATGAAAACACAAAGAAGTTGCTTTGAAAAGGGTAACACGGTGCTACCAGTCAATCAATCACACCCACTGCTGGGCCTATCACCTGAGAAAATGAGAATCAAAAAGTCACAGGCTGGCAATCCTGCACTCCAACAATATTTACCATAGCCAACACTTGGAAGCAATGAAAATGTCCATCAACCGAGGAATGCACAAAGTAGAAGTGGTCCACGTACACAGTGGAAAATTAGTCCAATAAAAAATAAAAATTAAAATTAAAAATCCAACAAAACTAATGAGACATCAGCTTGTGTGGGTTTGTCCGGGCACACTCCACTCTAATTTATAACCGAGAAACACCACAGGCCACAAGGGCTTTTCCCTATTTACCAGGGTGGGGGACATAGAAAGGCTGCCGCCCTCTGGCAGTTACCTGCAAAAGCAGCTTTAAAGCCTGTGCTAATGGTCACTTCATAGGAACAAGTACTGCAGAACTGTAAATGAAACAGGCCCTCAAAATGTCTTGAGGGAGGTAAAGGCCAAAATATTTCAAAATGTGACACATACTTAAAGAGAACACTTTGAAGAACTAAGGGGTAATCACAGCTTGAAAAATAGAAAAGGACATGCCTTAAAGCTCAATTTCAACCGATTATGTGGCACATTCGAATTCAACCACAGAGAGGTATCAGCTCACTCTTGTCAGAATAACCATCAGCAAGAAAACTACAAACAATAAATGCTGAAGGTGTTGTGGAGAAATGCATACCCTCAACATCAAAGGGGACGTAACTTGGAAAGGGCCACGAATGAGAACAGAATGGAGGTGCCTTAAAAAGGTAAACATTGAGCTACCATATGATCCAGCAGGCCCACTCCTCGACGTATAACCTAAGAAGAGAGAATTGGAAAGACACAGGCAGGCAAATCTGCACTGCACAGTATTACAATAGCCAAGATATGGAAGTAACCAAAATGTCCACCAACAGATGGATGGACAAAGAAGAACTCCTCCATGTACAGATGGAATATTCGCTAGTGAAAAAAATGAAACAATGCTATTTGAAGCACCATAGATGAGTCTAGACGTAATCACGCCACGTGTAGTAAGTGAGAAAGCAAAAGGCACATATCCTATCATATCACTTTTAAGAGTTACTTAAAAATTGATACCAATGAAGATATTTCCACAGAGAAAGGCAATCACAGATTCATTAAAAAACTTATGGTTCACCAAATAGAAAGGGATGAGGATTGGATACATTGCCACATTGGGGTTAACAGAGATATACAAACCATGTGAAATATATAATCACCAAAGACGTATGGAAGACCAGGAGAAGACTACTCAACATTGTGTCATAACCTACATGGGAAAAGGATGCGAGGAAGAATAGATACATGTATATGTGTGAAAGAACCACATCTTGCACACCTAGAACAAACAAACCATTGTAATCATATTTACTGGGATAAAAAATAAAAAGTAAACTACAAATATGAACAAGAAGTAATGAGACATAAACTTAAAGGGCTTTTCCCTGGCACATTCCATTCTAATTTACAACCTACAACACCACTTCCATTAAGGCTCTGTTTCCCTAGTAACCAAATATGGTAAAGGGGAAATGCTGCCACCTTGTGGCCGTTTCCTGCAAGAACAGCTTTAAACTCACAGCTAATGGTCACGTAACATTCCCAAGGACTCAGGGCTGTAAAGGACACCTGCCCTAAAAAATTGTGCTGAAGGAGGGAATGGACAAAACAATTCAAAACAGGCAAATGTTTCAAGAAGAGAGTATGAAGAGTTAAGTTTTACTCACACTCTTTTAAAAAAAAGGAAAATGGATAAAAGCTCAACCTCAGGGAGTGTTAGACCCATGCAATCTAATCTACAAAAAGTTTCAACTTACACCAGTTGACTTACCATCAGCAAAAAGTCAACAAACAATAAATGCTGAAGGGGTTTTAGAGAACTGTGTACACTCTACCTGCTGGTGAGACGTGAAGGAGTAACAGCCAATAATGAGAACAGAAAGGAGCTGTGTTTAAAAGTAAAACTGCAGGCACCATTCAATGCAGCAGGCGCACCATTGGACCTCTCACCTGAGAAGACAAGAATCGAGAAGACACAGGCCACAAAAGCTGCAGTGCAGCCTTATTCACAATAGCCAAGACAGTGGAGCAATCAAAATGTCCAACAACAGGTGAATGGATAAAGAAGTGGTCCATGTACACAATGGAATAATAGCCATGGAAAACAATGAACCACTGCTCTCTGAGGCACCACAAATGAGTCTGGAGATAATCACGAAACATGAGGTAAGTCGGAAAGCAAAAGACCTATATTCTATGATATCACTTATAGGCGTTATCTAATAACTGACACAAAGGAACATATTTCCACAGAGAAAGACACTCACAGACTTAGAAAACAAACTATGCTCATCTAAAAGGAAAGGTGGGGGGAATGGATAAATTAAGATTAGTGTTACTATATGTATACAAACACATATTATATCCATATCTCAAAAAGACCAACCATATAGCAAGGGAGGTCTGCGGAACCGACAGTAACATTTTACATGGGAAGAGGATCTGTACTTGAATAGACATATATAATGTACAAACGAACCAGATTGTGTACACCTAGGACAAACAATATTCTCAGCTTTACCCCAATTAAAAACAACTTTAAAACCAAGAAGAAATAATGAGACATATACTTATGGGGCTTTCTCCATGCACATTCCAATGTAATTTACAAACTAGGAACACGACTTCCAGAAAGGCTCTGCTGCCCTAGTACCCAGATATGGGAATGGAGATATGCTGCCTGCCTGAGGCCACTTCCCACAACAGCAGCTTTAAACCCATTGCTAAAGGTCACTAAATATTCACCAAACTTGCAGTTCGGTAAAAGACACCTGCTTTCTAAAAAAATTCTGGAGTGGAAAATCGACCAAAAATTTCAAAAGAGGGCAACCTTCCAAGAACACAATTTCAAGAGTTCTATTGTACTCCCAATTGTTTCCTTTTTTTTAACAGAAAAGAAAACGGTGGAGAAAAATGATGAGTTTTACGAATTTTCAAAGACATGCAAACCCAAATTACAAAAACCTATCAGCTCACAGCAGCCAGAAGGGCCATTAGCATAAATGCTGCAAACAATATATGCTGAAGCGATTGTGGAGAAATGCGTACCCTCGATTCTAAGGGGGACGTGGTAAGAGCCACTAATGAAAACACAAAGAAAGTGCTTTGAAAAGGGAAACACGGTGCTACCAGTCAATCAATTACACCCACTGCTGGGCCTATCACCTGAGAAAATGAGAATCGAAAAGTCACAGCCTGGCAATCCTGCACTCCAACAATATTTACCATAGCCAACACTTGGAAGCAATGAAAATGTCCATCAACCGAGGAATGCACAAAGTAGAAGTGGTCCACGTACACAGTGGAAAATTACTCCAATAAAAAATAAAAATTAAATGTAAAAATCCAACAAAAGTAAGGAGACATCAGCTTGTGTGGGTTTGTCCGGGCACACTCCACTCTAATTTATAACCGAGAAACACCACAGGCCGCAAGGGCTTTTCCCTAGTTACCAGGGTGGGGGACATAGAAAGGCTGCCGCCCTCTGGCAGTTACCTGCAAAAGCAGCTTTAAAGCCTGTGCTAATGGTCACTTCATAGGAACAAGTACTGCAGAATTGTAAATGAAACAGGCCCTCAAAATGTCTTGAGGGAGGTAAAGGCCAAAACATTTCAAAATGTGACACATACTTAAAGAGAACACTTTGAAGAACTAAGGGGTAATCACAGCTTGAAAAATAGAAAAGGACATGCCTTAAAGCTCAATTTCAACAGATTATGTGGCACATTCGAATTCAACCACAGAGAGGTATCAGCTCACACTTGTCAGAATAACCATCAGCAAGAAAACTACAAACAATAAATGCTGAAAGTGTTGTGGAGAAATGCATACCCTCAACTTCAAAGGGGACGTAACTTGGAAAGGGCCACGAATGAGAACAGAATGGAGGTGCCTTAAAAAGGTAAACATTGAGCTACTATATGATCCAGCAGGCCCACTCCTCGACGTATAACCTAAGAAGAGAGAATTGGAAAGACACAGGCAGGCAAATCTGCACTGCACAGTATTACAATAGCCAAGATATGGAAGTAACCAAAAAGTCCACCAACAGATGGAGGGACAAAGAAGAACTCCTCCATGTACAGATGGAATATTCGCTAGTGAAAAAAATGAAACAATGCCGTTTGCAGCACCATAGATGAGTCTAGACGTAATCACGCCACGTGTAGTAAGTGAGAAAGCAGAAGACACATATCCTATCATATCACTTTTAAGAGTTACTTAAAAATTGATACCAATGAAGATATTTCCACAGAGAAAGGCAATCACAGATTCATTAAAAAACTTATGGTTCACCAAATAGAAAGGGATGAGGATTGGATACATTGCCACATTGGGGTTAACAGAGATATACAAACCATGTGAAATATATAACCACCAAAGACGTACGGAAGACCAGGAGAAGACTACTCAACATTGTGTCATAACCTACATGGGAAAAGGATGCGAGGAACAATAGATACATGTATATGTGTGAAAGAACCACATCTTGCACACCTAGAACAAACAAACCATTGTAATCATATTTACTGGGATAAAAAATTAAAAAGTAAACTACAAATATGAACAAGAAGTAATGAGACATAAACTTAAAGGGCTTTTCCCTGGCACATTCCATTCTAATTTACAACCTACAACACCACTTCCATTAAGGCTCTGTTTCCCTAGTAACCAAATATGGTAAAGGGGAAATGCTGCCACCTTGTGGCCGTTTCCTGCAAGAACAGCTTTAAACTCACAGCGAATGGTCACTTAACATTCCCAAGGACTCAGGGCTGTAAAGGACACCTGCCCTAAAAAATTGTGCTGAAGGAGGGAATGGACAAAACAATTCAAAACAGGCAAATGTTTCAAGAAGAGAGTATGAAGAGTTAAGTTTTACTCACGCTCTTTTAAAAAAAAAGGAAAATGGATAAAAGCTCAACCTCAGGGAGTGTTAGACCCATGCAATCTAATCTACAAAAAGTTTCAACTTACACCAGTCGACTGAACATGAGCAAAAAGTCTACAAACAATAAATGCTGAAGGGGTTTTAGGGAACTCTGTACACTCTACCTGCTGGTGAGACGTGAAGGGGTAACAGCCAATAATGAGAACAGAAAGGAGCTGTGTTTAAAAGTAAAACTGCAGGCACCATTCAATGCAGCAGGCGCACCATTGGACCTCTCACCTGAGAAGACAAGAATCGAGAAGACACAGGCCGCAAAAGCTGCAGTGCAGCCTTATTCACAATAGCCAAGACAGTGGAGCAATCAAAATGTCCAACAACAGGTGAATGGATAAAGAAGAAGTGGTCCATGTACACAATGGAATAATAGCCATGGAAAACAATGAACCACTGCTCTCTGAGGCACCACAAATGAGTCTGGAGATAATCACGAAACATGAGGTAAGTCGGAAAGCAAAAGACCTATATTCTATGATATCACTTATAGGCGTTATCTAATAACTGACACAAAGGAACATATTTCCACAGAGAAAGACACTCACAGACTTAGAAAACAAACTATGCTCATCTAAAAGGAAAGGTGGGGGGAATGGATAAATTAAGATTAGTGTTACTATATGTATACAAACACATATTATATACATATCTCAAAAAGACCAACCATATAGCAAGGGAGGTCTGTGGAACCCTCAGTAACATTTTACATGGGAAGAGGATCTGTACTTGAATAGACATCTATAATGTACAAACGAACCAGATGGTGTACACCTAGGACAAACAATATTCTAAGCTTTACCCCAATTAAAAAAAAAATTTAAAACCAAGAAGAAATAATGAGACATAAACTTATGGGGCTTTCTCCATGCACATTCCAATGTAATTTACAAACTAGGAACACGACTTCCAGAAAGGCTCTGCTGCCCTAGTACCCAGATATGGGAATGGAGATATGCTGCCTGCTTGAGGCCACTTCCCACAACAGCAGATTTAAACCCATTGCTAAAGGTCACTAAATATTCACCAAACTTGCAGTTCGCTAAAAGACACCTGCTTTCTAAAAAAATTCTGCGGTGGAAAATCGACCAAAAATTTCAAAAGAGGGCAACCTTCCAAGAACACAATTTCAAGAGTTCTATTGTACTCCCAATTGTTTCCTTTTTTTAACAGAAAAGAAAACGGTGGAGAAAAATGATGAGTTTTACGAATTTTCAAAGACATGCAAACCCAAATTACAAAAACCTATCAGCTCACAGCAGCCAGAAGGGCCATTAGCATAAATGCTGCAAACAATATATGCTGAAGCGATTGTGGAGAAATGCGTACCCTCGATTCTAAGGGGGACGTGGTAAGAGCCACTAATGAAAACACAAAGAAGGTGCTTTGAAAAGGGAAACACGGTGCTACCAGTCAATCAATCACACCCACTGCTGGGCCTATCACCTGAGAAAAAATGAGAATCGAAAAGTTAAAGCCTGGCAATCCTGCACTCCAACAATATTTACCATAGCCAGCACTTGGAAGCAATGAAAATGTCCATCAACCGAGGAATGCACAAAGTAGAAGTGGTCCACGTACACAGTGGAAAATTACTCCAATAAAAAATAAAAATTAAATGTAAAAATCCAACAAAAGTAAGGAGACATCAGCTTGTGTGGGTTTGTCCGGGCACACTCCACTCTAATTTATAACCGAGAAACACCACAGGCCGCAAGGGCTTTTCCCTAGTTACCAGGGTGGGGGACATAGAAAGGCTGCCGCCCTCTGGCAGTTACCTGCAAAAGCAGCTTTAAAGCCTGTGCTAATGGTCACTTCATAGGAACAAGTACTGCAGAACTGTAAATGAAACAGGCCCTCAAAATGTCTTGAGGGAGGTAAAGGCCAAAACATTTCAAAATGTGACACATACTTAAAGAGAACACTTTGAAGAACTAAGGGGTAATCACAGCTTGAAAAATAGCAAAGGACATGCCTTAAAGCTCAATTTCAACAGATTATGTGGCACATTCGAATTCAACCACAGAGAGGTATCAGCTCACACTTGTCAGAATAACCATCAGCAAGAAAACTACAAACAATAAATGCTGAAAGTGTTGTGGAGAAATGCATACCCTCAACTTCAAAGGGGACGTAACTTGGAAAGGGCCACGAATGAGAACAGAATGGAGGTGCCTTAAAAAGGTAAACATTGAGCTACTATATGATCCAGCAGGCCCACTCCTCGACGTATAACCTAAGAAGAGAGAATTGGAAAGACACAGGCAGGCAAATCTGCACTGCACAGTATTACAATAGCCAAGATATGGAAGTAACCAAAAAGTCCACCAACAGATGGATGGACAAAGAAGAACTCCTCCATGTACAGATGTAATATTCGCTAGTGAAAAAAATGAAACAATGCCGTTTGCAGCACCATAGATGAGTCTAGACGTAATCACGCCACGTGTAGTAAGTGAGAAAGCAAAAGACACATATCCTATCATATCACTTTTAAGAGTTACTTAAAAATTGATACCAATGAAGATATTTCCACAGAGAAAGGCAATCACAGATTCATTAAAAAACTTATGGTTCACCAAATAGAAAGGGATGAGGATTGGATACATTGCCACATTGGGGTTAACAGAGATATACAAACCATGTGAAATATATAACCACCAAAGACGTACGGAAGACCAGGAGAAGACTGCTCAACATTGTGTCATAACCTACATGGGAAAAGGATGCGAGGAACAATAGATACATGTATATGTGTGAAAGAACCACATCTTGCACACCTAGAACAAACAAACCATTGTAATCATATTTACTGGGATAAAAAATTAAAAAGTAAACTACAAATATGAACAAGAAGTAATGAGACATAAACTTAAAGGGCTTTTCCCTGGCACATTCCATTCTAATTTACAACCTACAACACCACTTCCATTAAGGCTCTGTTTCCCTAGTAACCAAATATGGTAAAGGGGAAATGCTGCCACCTTGTGGCCGTTTCCTGCAAGAACAGCTTTAAACTCACAGCGAATGGTCACTTAACATTCCCAAGGACTCAGGGCTGTAAAGGACACCTGCCCTAAAAAATTGTGCTGAAGGAGGGAATGGACAAAACAATTCAAAACAGGCAAATGTTTCAAGAAGAGAGTATGAAGAGTTAAGTTTTACTCACGCTCTTTTAAAAAAAAAGGAAAATGGATAAAAGCTCAACCTCAGGGAGTGTTAGACCCATGCAATCTAATCTACAAAAAGTTTCAACTTACACCAGTCGACTGAACATGAGCAAAAAGTCTACAAACAATAAATGCTGAAGGGGTTTTAGGGAACTCTGTACACTCTACCTGCTGGTGAGACGTGAAGGGGTAACAGCCAATAATGAGAACAGAAAGGAGCTGTGTTTAAAAGTAAAACTGCAGGCACCATTCAATGCAGCAGGCGCACCATTGGACCTCTCACCTGAGAAGACAAGAATCGAGAAGACACAGGCCGCAAAAGCTGCAGTGCAGCCTTATTCACAATAGCCAAGACAGTGGAGCAATCAAAATGTCCAACAACAGGTGAATGGATAAAGAAGAAGTGGTCCATGTACACAATGGAATAATAGCCATGGAAAACAATGAACCACTGCTCTCTGAGGCACCACAAATGAGTCTGGAGATAATCACGAAACATGAGGTAAGTCGGAAAGCAAAAGACCTATATTCTATGATATCACTTATAGGCGTTATCTAATAACTGACACAAAGGAACATATTTCCACAGAGAAAGACACTCACAGACTTAGAAAACAAACTATGCTCATCTAAAAGGAAAGGTGGGGGGAATGGATAAATTAAGATTAGTGTTACTATATGTATACAAACACATATTATATACATATCTCAAAAAGACCAACCATATAGCAAGGGAGGTCTGTGGAACCCTCAGTAACATTTTACATGGGAAGAGGATCTGTACTTGAATAGACATATATAATGTACAAACGAACCAGATGGTGTACACCTAGGACAAACAATATTCTAAGCTTTACTCCAATTAAAAAAAAAATTTAAAACCAAGAAGAAATAATGAGACATAAACTTATGGGGCTTTCTCCATGCACATTCCAATGTAATTTACAAACTAGGAACACGACTTCCAGAAAGGCTCTGCTGCCCTAGTACCCAGATATGGGAATGGAGATATGCTGCCTGCTTGAGGCCACTTCCCACAACAGCAGATTTAAACCCATTGCTAAAGGTCACTAAATATTCACCAAACTTGCAGTTCGCTAAAAGACACCTGCTTTCTAAAAAAATTCTGCGGTGGAAAATCGACCAAAAATTTCAAAAGAGGGCAACCTTCCAAGAACACAATTTCAAGAGTTCTATTGTACTCCCAATTGTTTCCTTTTTTTAACAGAAAAGAAAACGGTGGAGAAAAATGATGAGTTTTACGAATTTTCAAAGACATGCAAACCCAAATTACAAAAACCTATCAGCTCACAGCAGCCAGAAGGGCCATTAGCATAAATGCTGCAAACAATAAATGCTGAAGCGATTGTGGAGAAATGCATACCGTCGATTCTAAGGGGGACGTGGTAAGAGCCACTAATGAAAACACAAAGAAGTTGCTTTGAAAAGGGTAACACGGTGCTACCAGTCAATCAATCACACCCACTGCTGGGCCTATCACCTGAGAAAATGAGAATCAAAAAGTCACAGGCTGGCAATCCTGCACTCCAACAATATTTACCATAGCCAACACTTGGAAGCAATGAAAATGTCCATCAACCGAGGAATGCACAAAGTAGAAGTGGTCCACGTACACAGTGGAAAATTAGTCCAATAAAAAATAAAAATTAAAATTAAAAATCCAACAAAACTAATGAGACATCAGCTTGTGTGGGTTTGTCCGGGCACACTCCACTCTAATTTATAACCGAGAAACACCACAGGCCACAAGGGCTTTTCCCTATTTACCAGGGTGGGGGACATAGAAAGGCTGCCGCCCTCTGGCAGTTACCTGCAAAAGCAGCTTTAAAGCCTGTGCTAATGGTCACTTCATAGGAACAAGTACTGCAGAACTGTAAATGAAACAGGCCCTCAAAATGTCTTGAGGGAGGTAAAGGCCAAAATATTTCAAAATGTGACACATACTTAAAGAGAACACTTTGAAGAACTAAGGGGTAATCACAGCTTGAAAAATAGAAAAGGACATGCCTTAAAGCTCAATTTCAACCGATTATGTGGCACATTCGAATTCAACCACAGAGAGGTATCAGCTCACTCTTGTCAGAATAACCATCAGCAAGAAAACTACAAACAATAAATGCTGAAGGTGTTGTGGAGAAATGCATACCCTCAACATCAAAGGGGACGTAACTTGGAAAGGGCCACGAATGAGAACAGAATGGAGGTGCCTTAAAAAGGTAAACATTGAGCTACCATATGATCCAGCAGGCCCACTCCTCGACGTATAACCTAAGAAGAGAGAATTGGAAAGACACAGGCAGGCAAATCTGCACTGCACAGTATTACAATAGCCAAGATATGGAAGTAACCAAAATGTCCACCAACAGATGGATGGACAAAGAAGAACTCCTCCATGTACAGATGGAATATTCGCTAGTGAAAAAAATGAAACAATGCTATTTGAAGCACCATAGATGAGTCTAGACGTAATCACGCCACGTGTAGTAAGTGAGAAAGCAAAAGGCACATATCCTATCATATCACTTTTAAGAGTTACTTAAAAATTGATACCAATGAAGATATTTCCACAGAGAAAGGCAATCACAGATTCATTAAAAAACTTATGGTTCACCAAATAGAAAGGGATGAGGATTGGATACATTGCCACATTGGGGTTAACAGAGATATACAAACCATGTGAAATATATAATCACCAAAGACGTACGGAAGACCAGGAGAAGACTACTCAACATTGTGTCATAACCTACATGGGAAAAGGATGCGAGGAAGAATAGATACATGTATATGTGTGAAAGAACCACATCTTGCACACCTAGAACAAACAAACCATTGTAATCATATTTACTGGGATAAAAAATAAAAAGTAAACTACAAATATGAACAAGAAGTAATGAGACATAAACTTAAAGGGCTTTTCCCTGGCACATTCCATTCTAATTTACAACCTACAACACCACTTCCATTAAGGCTCTGTTTCCCTAGTAACCAAATATGGTAAAGGGGAAATGCTGCCACCTTGTGGCCGTTTCCTGCAAGAACAGCTTTAAACTCACAGCTAATGGTCACGTAACATTCCCAAGGACTCAGGGCTGTAAAGGACACCTGCCCTAAAAAATTGTGCTGAAGGAGGGAATGGACAAAACAATTCAAAACAGGCAAATGTTTCAAGAAGAGAGTATGAAGAGTTAAGTTTTACTCACACTCTTTTAAAAAAAAGGAAAATGGATAAAAGCTCAACCTCAGGGAGTGTTAGACCCATGCAATCTAATCTACAAAAAGTTTCAACTTACACCAGTTGACTTACCATCAGCAAAAAGTCAACAAACAATAAATGCTGAAGGGGTTTTAGAGAACTGTGTACACTCTACCTGCTGGTGAGACGTGAAGGAGTAACAGCCAATAATGAGAACAGAAAGGAGCTGTGTTTAAAAGTAAAACTGCAGGCACCATTCAATGCAGCAGGCGCACCATTGGACCTCTCACCTGAGAAGACAAGAATCGAGAAGACACAGGCCACAAAAGCTGCAGTGCAGCCTTATTCACAATAGCCAAGACAGTGGAGCAATCAAAATGTCCAACAACAGGTGAATGGATAAAGAAGTGGTCCATGTACACAATGGAATAATAGCCATGGAAAACAATGAACCACTGCTCTCTGAGGCACCACAAATGAGTCTGGAGATAATCACGAAACATGAGGTAAGTCGGAAAGCAAAAGACCTATATTCTATGATATCACTTATAGGCGTTATCTAATAACTGACACAAAGGAACATATTTCCACAGAGAAAGACACTCACAGACTTAGAAAACAAACTATGCTCATCTAAAAGGAAAGGTGGGGGGAATGGATAAATTAAGATTAGTGTTACTATATGTATACAAACACATATTATATCCATATCTCAAAAAGACCAACCATATAGCAAGGGAGGTCTGCGGAACCGACAGTAACATTTTACATGGGAAGAGGATCTGTACTTGAATAGACATATATAATGTACAAACGAACCAGATTGTGTACACCTAGGACAAACAATATTCTCAGCTTTACCCCAATTAAAAACAACTTTAAAACCAAGAAGAAATAATGAGACATATACTTATGGGGCTTTCTCCATGCACATTCCAATGTAATTTACAAACTAGGAACACGACTTCCAGAAAGGCTCTGCTGCCCTAGTACCCAGATATGGGAATGGAGATATGCTGCCTGCCTGAGGCCACTTCCCACAACAGCAGCTTTAAACCCATTGCTAAAGGTCACTAAATATTCACCAAACTTGCAGTTCGGTAAAAGACACCTGCTTTCTAAAAAAATTCTGGAGTGGAAAATCGACCAAAAATTTCAAAAGAGGGCAACCTTCCAAGAACACAATTTCAAGAGTTCTATTGTACTCCCAATTGTTTCCTTTTTTTTAACAGAAAAGAAAACGGTGGAGAAAAATGATGAGTTTTACGAATTTTCAAAGACATGCAAACCCAAATTACAAAAACCTATCAGCTCACAGCAGCCAGAAGGGCCATTAGCATAAATGCTGCAAACAATATATGCTGAAGCGATTGTGGAGAAATGCGTACCCTCGATTCTAAGGGGGACGTGGTAAGAGCCACTAATGAAAACACAAAGAAAGTGCTTTGAAAAGGGAAACACGGTGCTACCAGTCAATCAATTACACCCACTGCTGGGCCTATCACCTGAGAAAATGAGAATCGAAAAGTCACAGCCTGGCAATCCTGCACTCCAACAATATTTACCATAGCCAACACTTGGAAGCAATGAAAATGTCCATCAACCGAGGAATGCACAAAGTAGAAGTGGTCCACGTACACAGTGGAAAATTACTCCAATAAAAAATAAAAATTAAATGTAAAAATCCAACAAAAGTAAGGAGACATCAGCTTGTGTGGGTTTGTCCGGGCACACTCCACTCTAATTTATAACCGAGAAACACCACAGGCCGCAAGGGCTTTTCCCTAGTTACCAGGGTGGGGGACATAGAAAGGCTGCCGCCCTCTGGCAGTTACCTGCAAAAGCAGCTTTAAAGCCTGTGCTAATGGTCACTTCATAGGAACAAGTACTGCAGAATTGTAAATGAAACAGGCCCTCAAAATGTCTTGAGGGAGGTAAAGGCCAAAACATTTCAAAATGTGACACATACTTAAAGAGAACACTTTGAAGAACTAAGGGGTAATCACAGCTTGAAAAATAGAAAAGGACATGCCTTAAAGCTCAATTTCAACCGATTATGTGGCACATTCGAATTCAACCACAGAGAGGTATCAGCTCACACTTGTCAGAATAACCATCAGCAAGAAAACTACAAACAATAAATGCTGAAAGTGTTGTGGAGAAATGCATACCCTCAACTTCAAAGGGGACGTAACTTGGAAAGGGCCACGAATGAGAACAGAATGGAGGTGCCTTAAAAAGGTAAACATTGAGCTACTATATGATCCAGCAGGCCCACTCCTCGACGTATAACCTAAGAAGAGAGAATTGGAAAGACACAGGCAGGCAAATCTGCACTGCACAGTATTACAATAGCCAAGATATGGAAGTAACCAAAAAGTCCACCAACAGATGGAGGGACAAAGAAGAACTCCTCCATGTACAGATGGAATATTCGCTAGTGAAAAAAATGAAACAATGCCGTTTGCAGCACCATAGATGAGTCTAGACGTAATCACGCCACGTGTAGTAAGTGAGAAAGCAGAAGACACATATCCTATCATATCACTTTTAAGAGTTACTTAAAAATTGATACCAATGAAGATATTTCCACAGAGAAAGGCAATCACAGATTCACTAAAAAACTTATGGTTCACCAAATAGAAAGGGATGAGGATTGGATACATTGCCACATTGGGGTTAACAGAGATATACAAACCATGTGAAATATATAACCACCAAAGACGTACGGAAGACCAGGAGAAGACTACTCAACATTGTGTCATAACCTACATGGGAAAAGGATGCGAGGAACAATAGATACATGTATATGTGTGAAAGAACCACATCTTGCACACCTAGAACAAACAAACCATTGTAATCATATTTACTGGGATAAAAAATTAAAAAGTAAACTACAAATATGAACAAGAAGTAATGAGACATAAACTTAAAGGGCTTTTCCCTGGCACATTCCATTCTAATTTACAACCTACAACACCACTTCCATTAAGGCTCTGTTTCCCTAGTAACCAAATATGGTAAAGGGGAAATGCTACCACCTTGTGGCCGTTTCCTGCAAGAACAGCTTTAAACTCACAGCGAATGGTCACTTAACATTCCCAAGGACTCAGGGCTGTAAAGGACACCTGCCCTAAAAAATTGTGCTGAAGGAGGGAATGGACAAAACAATTCAAAACAGGCAAATGTTTCAAGAAGAGAGTATGAAGAGTTAAGTTTTACTCACGCTCTTTTAAAAAAAAAGGAAAATGGATAAAAGCTCAACCTCAGGGAGTGTTAGACCCATGCAATCTAATCTACAAAAAGTTTCAACTTACACCAGTCGACTGAACATGAGCAAAAAGTCTACAAACAATAAATGCTGAAGGGGTTTTAGGGAACTCTGTACACTCTACCTGCTGGTGAGACGTGAAGGGGTAACAGCCAATAATGAGAACAGAAAGGAGCTGTGTTTAAAAGTAAAACTGCAGGCACCATTCAATGCAGCAGGCGCACCATTGGACCTCTCACCTGAGAAGACAAGAATCGAGAAGACACAGGCCGCAAAAGCTGCAGTGCAGCCTTATTCACAATAGCCAAGACAGTGGAGCAATCAAAATGTCCAACAACAGGTGAATGGATAAAGAAGAAGTGGTCCATGTACACAATGGAATAATAGCCATGGAAAACAATGAACCACTGCTCTCTGAGGCACCACAAATGAGTCTGGAGATAATCACGAAACATGAGGTAAGTCGGAAAGCAAAAGACCTATATTCTATGATATCACTTATAGGCGTTATCTAATAACTGACACAAAGGAACATATTTCCACAGAGAAAGACACTCACAGACTTAGAAAACAAACTATGCTCATCTAAAAGGAAAGGTGGGGGGAATGGATAAATTAAGATTAGTGTTACTATATGTATACAAACACATATTATATACATATCTCAAAAAGACCAACCATATAGCAAGGGAGGTCTGTGGAACCCTCAGTAACATTTTACATGGGAAGAGGATCTGTACTTGAATAGACATATATAATGTACAAACGAACCAGATGGTGTACACCTAGGACAAACAATATTCTAAGCTTTACTCCAATTAAAAAAAAAATTTAAAACCAAGAAGAAATAATGAGACATAAACTTATGGGGCTTTCTCCATGCACATTCCAATGTAATTTACAAACTAGGAACACGACTTCCAGAAAGGCTCTGCTGCCCTAGTACCCAGATATGGGAATGGAGATATGCTGCCTGCTTGAGGCCACTTCCCACAACAGCAGATTTAAACCCATTGCTAAAGGTCACTAAATATTCACCAAACTTGCAGTTCGCTAAAAGACACCTGCTTTCTAAAAAAATTCTGCGGTGGAAAATCGACCAAAAATTTCAAAAGAGGGCAACCTTCCAAGAACACAATTTCAAGAGTTCTATTGTACTCCCAATTGTTTCCTTTTTTTAACAGAAAAGAAAACGGTGGAGAAAAATGATGAGTTTTACGAATTTTCAAAGACATGCAAACCCAAATTACAAAAACCTATCAGCTCACAGCAGCCAGAAGGGCCATTAGCATAAATGCTGCAAACAATAAATGCTGAAGCGATTGTGGAGAAATGCATACCGTCGATTCTAAGGGGGACGTGGTAAGAGCCACTAATGAAAACACAAAGAAGTTGCTTTGAAAAGGGTAACACGGTGCTACCAGTCAATCAATCACACCCACTGCTGGGCCTATCACCTGAGAAAATGAGAATCAAAAAGTCACAGGCTGGCAATCCTGCACTCCAACAATATTTACCATAGCCAACACTTGGAAGCAATGAAAATGTCCATCAACCGAGGAATGCACAAAGTAGAAGTGGTCCACGTACACAGTGGAAAATTAGTCCAATAAAAAATAAAAATTAAAATTAAAAATCCAACAAAACTAATGAGACATCAGCTTGTGTGGGTTTGTCCGGGCACACTCCACTCTAATTTATAACCGAGAAACACCACAGGCCACAAGGGCTTTTCCCTATTTACCAGGGTGGGGGACATAGAAAGGCTGCCGCCCTCTGGCAGTTACCTGCAAAAGCAGCTTTAAAGCCTGTGCTAATGGTCACTTCATAGGAACAAGTACTGCAGAACTGTAAATGAAACAGGCCCTCAAAATGTCTTGAGGGAGGTAAAGGCCAAAATATTTCAAAATGTGACACATACTTAAAGAGAACACTTTGAAGAACTAAGGGGTAATCACAGCTTGAAAAATAGAAAAGGACATGCCTTAAAGCTCAATTTCAACCGATTATGTGGCACATTCGAATTCAACCACAGAGAGGTATCAGCTCACTCTTGTCAGAATAACCATCAGCAAGAAAACTACAAACAATAAATGCTGAAGGTGTTGTGGAGAAATGCATACCCTCAACATCAAAGGGGACGTAACTTGGAAAGGGCCACGAATGAGAACAGAATGGAGGTGCCTTAAAAAGGTAAACATTGAGCTACCATATGATCCAGCAGGCCCACTCCTCGACGTATAACCTAAGAAGAGAGAATTGGAAAGACACAGGCAGGCAAATCTGCACTGCACAGTATTACAATAGCCAAGATATGGAAGTAACCAAAATGTCCACCAACAGATGGATGGACAAAGAAGAACTCCTCCATGTACAGATGGAATATTCGCTAGTGAAAAAAATGAAACAATGCTATTTGAAGCACCATAGATGAGTCTAGACGTAATCACGCCACGTGTAGTAAGTGAGAAAGCAAAAGGCACATATCCTATCATATCACTTTTAAGAGTTACTTAAAAATTGATACCAATGAAGATATTTCCACAGAGAAAGGCAATCACAGATTCATTAAAAAACTTATGGTTCACCAAATAGAAAGGGATGAGGATTGGATACATTGCCACATTGGGGTTAACAGAGATATACAAACCATGTGAAATATATAATCACCAAAGACGTACGGAAGACCAGGAGAAGACTACTCAACATTGTGTCATAACCTACATGGGAAAAGGATGCGAGGAAGAATAGATACATGTATATGTGTGAAAGAACCACATCTTGCACACCTAGAACAAACAAACCATTGTAATCATATTTACTGGGATAAAAAATAAAAAGTAAACTACAAATATGAACAAGAAGTAATGAGACATAAACTTAAAGGGCTTTTCCCTGGCACATTCCATTCTAATTTACAACCTACAACACCACTTCCATTAAGGCTCTGTTTCCCTAGTAACCAAATATGGTAAAGGGGAAATGCTGCCACCTTGTGGCCGTTTCCTGCAAGAACAGCTTTAAACTCACAGCTAATGGTCACTTAACATTCCCAAGGACTCAGGGCTGTAAAGGACACCTGCCCTAAAAAATTGTGCTGAAGGAGGGAATGGACAAAACAATTCAAAACAGGCAAATGTTTCAAGAAGAGAGTATGAAGAGTTAAGTTTTACTCACGCTCTTTTAAAAAAAAGGAAAATGGATAAAAGCTCAACCTCAGGGAGTGTTAGACCCATGCAATCTAATCTACAAAAAGTTTCAACTTACACCAGTTGACTTACCATCAGCAAAAAGTCAACAAACAATAAATGCTGAAGGGGTTTTAGAGAACTGTGTACACTCTACCTGCTGGTGAGACGTGAAGGAGTAACAGCCAATAATGAGAACAGAAAGGAGCTGTGTTTAAAAGTAAAACTGCAGGCACCATTCAATGCAGCAGGCGCACCATTGGACCTCTCACCTGAGAAGACAAGAATCGAGAAGACACAGGCCACAAAAGCTGCAGTGCAGCCTTATTCACAATAGCCAAGACAGTGGAGCAATCAAAATGTCCAACAACAGGTGAATGGATAAAGAAGTGGTCCATGTACACAATGGAATAATAGCCATGGAAAACAATGAACCACTGCTCTCTGAGGCACCACAAATGAGTCTGGAGATAATCACGAAACATGAGGTAAGTCGGAAAGCAAAAGACCTATATTCTATGATATCACTTATAGGCGTTATCTAATAACTGACACAAAGGAACATATTTCCACAGAGAAAGACACTCACAGACTTAGAAAACAAACTATGCTCATCTAAAAGGAAAGGTGGGGGGAATGGATAAATTAAGATTAGTGTTACTATATGTATACAAACACATATTATATCCATATCTCAAAAAGACCAACCATATAGCAAGGGAGGTCTGCGGAACCGACAGTAACATTTTACATGGGAAGAGGATCTGTACTTGAATAGACATATATAATGTACAAACGAACCAGATTGTGTACACCTAGGACAAACAATATTCTCAGCTTTACCCCAATTAAAAACAACTTTAAAACCAAGAAGAAATAATGAGACATATACTTATGGGGCTTTCTCCATGCACATTCCAATGTAATTTACAAACTAGGAACACGACTTCCAGAAAGGCTCTGCTGCCCTAGTACCCAGATATGGGAATGGAGATATGCTGCCTGCCTGAGGCCACTTCCCACAACAGCAGCTTTAAACCCATTGCTAAAGGTCACTAAATATTCACCAAACTTGCAGTTCGGTAAAAGACACCTGCTTTCTAAAAAAATTCTGGAGTGGAAAATCGACCAAAAATTTCAAAAGAGGGCAACCTTCCAAGAACACAATTTCAAGAGTTCTATTGTACTCCCAATTGTTTCCTTTTTTTTAACAGAAAAGAAAACGGTGGAGAAAAATGATGAGTTTTATGAATTTTCAAAGACATGCAAACCCAAATTACAAAAACCTATCAGCTCACAGCAGCCAGAAGGGCCATTAGCATAAATGCTGCAAACAATATATGCTGAAGCGATTGTGGAGAAATGCGTACCCTCGATTCTAAGGGGGACGTGGTAAGAGCCACTAATGAAAACACAAAGAAAGTGCTTTGAAAAGGGAAACACGGTGCTACCAGTCAATCAATTACACCCACTGCTGGGCCTATCACCTGAGAAAATGAGAATCGAAAAGTCACAGCCTGGCAATCCTGCACTCCAACAATATTTACCATAGCCAACACTTGGAAGCAATGAAAATGTCCATCAACCGAGGAATGCACAAAGTAGAAGTGGTCCACGTACACAGTGGAAAATTACTCCAATAAAAAATAAAAATTAAATGTAAAAATCCAACAAAAGTAAGGAGACATCAGCTTGTGTGGGTTTGTCCGGGCACACTCCACTCTAATTTATAACCGAGAAACACCACAGGCCGCAAGGGCTTTTCCCTAGTTACCAGGGTGGGGGACATAGAAAGGCTGCCGCCCTCTGGCAGTTACCTGCAAAAGCAGCTTTAAAGCCTGTGCTAATGGTCACTTCATAGGAACAAGTACTGCAGAATTGTAAATGAAACAGGCCCTCAAAATGTCTTGAGGGAGGTAAAGGCCAAAACATTTCAAAATGTGACACATACTTAAAGAGAACACTTTGAAGAACTAAGGGGTAATCACAGCTTGAAAAATAGAAAAGGACATGCCTTAAAGCTCAATTTCAACAGATTATGTGGCACATTCGAATTCAACCACAGAGAGGTATCAGCTCACACTTGTCAGAATAACCATCAGCAAGAAAACTACAAACAATAAATGCTGAAAGTGTTGTGGAGAAATGCATACCCTCAACTTCAAAGGGGACGTAACTTGGAAAGGGCCACGAATGAGAACAGAATGGAGGTGCCTTAAAAAGGTAAACATTGAGCTACTATATGATCCAGCAGGCCCACTCCTCGACGTATAACCTAAGAAGAGAGAATTGGAAAGACACAGGCAGGCAAATCTGCACTGCACAGTATTACAATAGCCAAGATATGGAAGTAACCAAAAAGTCCACCAACAGATGGAGGGACAAAGAAGAACTCCTCCATGTACAGATGGAATATTCGCTAGTGAAAAAAATGAAACAATGCCGTTTGCAGCACCATAGATGAGTCTAGACGTAATCACGCCACGTGTAGTAAGTGAGAAAGCAGAAGACACATATCCTATCATATCACTTTTAAGAGTTACTTAAAAATTGATACCAATGAAGATATTTCCACAGAGAAAGGCAATCACAGATTCATTAAAAAACTTATGGTTCACAAAATAGAAAGGGATGAGGATTGGATACACTGCCACTTTGGGGTTAACAGAGATATACAAACCATGTGAAATATATAACCACCAAAGACGTACGGAAGACCAGGAGAAGACTACTCAACATTGTGTCATAACCTACATGGGAAAAGGATGCGAGGAACAATAGATACATGTATATGTGTGAAAGAACCACATCTTGCACACCTAGAACAAACAAACCATTGTAATCATATTTACTGGGATAAAAAATAAAAAGTAAACTACAAATATGAACAAGAAGTAATGAGACATAAACTTAAAGGGCTTTTCCCTGGCACATTCCATTCTAATTTACAACCTACAACACCACTTCCATTAAGGCTCTGTTTCCCTAGTAACCAAATATGGTAAAGGGGAAATGCTGCCACCTTGTGGCCGTTTCCTGCAAGAACAGCTTTAAACTCACAGCGAATGGTCACTTAACATTCCCAAGGACTCAGGGCTGTAAAGGACACCTGCCCTAAAAAATTGTGCTGAAGGAGGGAATGGACAAAACAATTCAAAACAGGCAAATGTTTCAAGAAGAGAGTATGAAGAGTTAAGTTTTACTCACGTTCTTTTAAAAAAAAGGAAAATGGATAAAAGCTCAACCTCAGGGAGTGTTAGACCCATGCAATCTAATCTACAAAAAGTTTCAACTTACACCAGTCGACTGACCATGAGCAAAAAGTCTACAAACAATAAATGCTGAAGGGGTTTTAGGGAACTGTGTATCCTCTACCTGCTGGTGAGACGTAAAGGGGTAACAGCCAATAATGAGAACAGAAAGGAGCTGTGTTTAAAAGTAAAAATGGAGGTACCATTCAATCCAGCAGGCGCACCAATGGACCTCTCACTTGAGAAGACAAGAATCGAGAAGACACAGGCCACAAAAGCTGCAGTGCAGCCTTATTCACAATAGCCAAGACAGTGAAGCAATCAAAATGTCCAACAACCAGTAAATGGATAAAGAAGAAGTGGTCCATGTACACAATGGAATAATAGCCATGGAAAACAATGAACCACTGCTCTCTGAGGCACCACAAATGAGTCTGGAGATAATCACGAAACATGAGGTAAGTCGGAAAGCAAAAGACCTATATTCTATGATATCACTTATAGGCGTTATCTAATAACTGACACAAAGGAACATATTTCCACAGAGAAAGACACTCACAGACTTAGAAAACAAACTATGCTCATCTAAAAGGAAAGGTGGGGGGAATGGATAAATTAAGATTAGTGTTACTATATGTATGCAAACACATATTATATACTTATCTCAAGAAGACCAAGCATATAACAAGGGAGGTCTGCGGAACCCTCAGTAACATTTTACATGAGAAGAGTATCTGTACTTGAATAGACATATATAATGTACAAACGAACCAGATTGTGTACACCTAGGACAAACAATATTCTAAGCTTTACCCCAATTTAAAAAAATTTTAAAACCAAGAAGAAATAATGAGACATAAACTTATGGGGCTTTCTCCATGCACATTCCAATGTAATTTACAAACTAGGAACACGACTTCCAGAAAGGCTCTGCTGCCCTAGTACCCAGATATGGGAATGGAGATATGCTGCCTGCTTGAGGCCACTTCCTACAACAGCAGCTTTAAACCCATTGCTAAAGGTCACAAAATATTCACCAAACTTGCAGTTCGGTAAAAGACACCTGCTTTCTAAAAAAATTCTGGGGTGGAAAATCGACCAAAAATTTCAAAAGAGGGCAACCTTCCAAGAACACAATTTCAAGAGTTCTATTGTACTCCCAATTGTTTCCTTTTTTTTAACAGAAAAGAAAACGGTGGAAAAAAATGATGAGTTTTACGAATTTTCAAAGACATGCAAACCCAAATTACAAAAACCTATCAGCTCACAGCAGCCAGAAGGGCCATTAGCATAAATGCTGCAAACAATAAATGCTGAAGCGATTGTGGAGAAATGCGTACCCTCGATTCTAAGGGGGACGTGGTAAGAGCCACTAATGAAAACACAAAGAAGGTGCTTTGAAAAGGGTAACACGGTGCTACCAGTCAATCAATCACACCCACTGCTGGGCCTATCACCTGAGAAAATGAGAATCGAAAAGTCTCAGGCTGGCAATCCTGCACTCCAACAATATTTACCATAGCCAACACTTGGAAGCAATGAAAATGTCCATCAACCGAGGAATGCACAAAGTAGAAGTGGTCCACGTACACAGTGGAAAATTACTCCAATAAAAAATAATAATTAAATGTAAAAATCTAACAAAAGTAAGGAGACATCAGCTTGTGTGGGTTTGTCCGGGCACACTCCACTCTAATTTATAACCGAGAAACACCACAGGCCGCAAGGGCTTTTCCCTAGTTACCAGGGTGGGGGACATAGAAAGGCTGCCGCCCTCTGGCAGTTACCTGCAAAAGCAGCTTTTAAGCCTGTGTTAATGGTCACTTCATAGGAACAAGTACTGCAGAACTGTAAATGAAACAGGCCCTCAAAATGTCTTGAGGGAGGTAAAGGCCAAAACATTTCAAAATATGACACATACTTAAAGAGAACACTTTGAAGAACTAAGGGGTAATCACAGCTTGAAAAATAGAAAAGGACATGCCTTAAAGCTCAATTTCAACAGATTATGTGGCACATTCGAATTCAACCACAGAGAGGTATCAGCTCACACTTGTCAGAATAAACATCAGCAAGAAAACTACAAACAATAAATGCTGAAGGTGTTGTGGAGAAATGCATACCCTCAACTTCAAAGGGGACGTAACTTGGAAAGGGCCACGAATGAGTACAGAATGGAGGTGCCTTAAAAAGGTAAACATTGAGCTACTATATGATCCACCAGGCCCACTCCTCGACGTATAACCTAAGAAGAGAGAATTGGAAAGACACAGGCAGGCAAATCTGCACTGCACTGTATTACAATAGCCAAGATATGGAAGTAACCAAAAAGTCCACCAACAGATGGATGGACAAAGAAGAATTCCTCCATGTACAGATGGAATATTCGCTAGTGAAAAAAATGAAACAATGCCATTTGAAGCACCATAGATGAGTCTAGACGTAATCACGCCACGTGTAGTAAGTGAGAAAACAAAAGGCACATATCCTATCATATCACTTTTAAGAGTTACTTAAAAATTGATACCAATCAAGATATTTCCACAGAGAAAGGCAATCACAGATTCATTAAAAAACTTATGGTTCACCAAATAGAAAGGGATGAGGATTGGATACATTGCCACATTGGGGTTAACAGAGATATACAAACCATGTGAAATATATAACCACCAAAGACGTACGGAAGACCAGGAGAAGACTACTCAACATTGTGTCATAACCTACATGGGAAAAGGATGCGAGGAAGAACAGATACATGTATATGTGTGAAAGAACCACATCTTGCACACCTAGAACAAACCATTGTAATCATATTTACTGGGATAAAAAATAAAAAGTAAACTACAAATATGAACAAGAAGTAATGAGACATAAACTTAAAGGGCTTTTCCCTGGCACATTCCATTCTAATTTACAACCTACAACACCACTTCCATTAAGGCTCTGTTTCCCTAGTAACCAAATATGGTAAAGGGGAAATGCTGCCACCTTGTGGCCGTTTCCTGCAAGAACAGCTTTAAACTCACAGCTAATGGTCACTTAACATTCCCAAGGACTCAGGGCTGTAAAGGACACCTGCCCTAAAAAATTGTGCTGAAGGAGGGAATGGACAAAACAATTCAAAACAGGCAAATGTTTCAAGAAGAGAGTATGAAGAGTTAAGTTTTACTCCCGCTCTTTTAAAAAAAAGGAAAATGGATAAAAGCTCAACCTCAGGGAGTGTTAGACCCATGCAATCTAATCTACAAAAAGTTTCAACTTACACCAGTCGACTGACCATGAGCAAAAAGTCTACAAACAATAAATGCTGAAGGGGTTTTAGGGAACTGTGTACCCTCTACCTGCTGGTGAGACGTAAAGGGGTAACAGCCAATAATGAGAACAGAAAGGAGCTGTGTTTAAAAGTAAAAATGGAGGTACCATTCAATCCAGCAGGCGCACCAATGGACCTCTCACTTGAGAAGACAAGAATCGAGAAGACACAGGCCGCAAAAGCTGCAGTGCAGCCTTATTCACAATAGCCAAGACAGTGAAGCAATCAAAATGTCCAACAACCGGTAAATGGATAAAGAAGAAGTGGTCCATGTACACAATGGAATAATAGCCATGGAAAACAATGAACCACTGCTCTCTGAGGCACCACAAATGAGTCTGGAGATAATCACGAAACATGAGGTAAGTCGGAAAGCAAAAGACCTATATTCTATGATATCACTTATAGGCGTTATCTAATAACTGACACAAAGGAACATATTTCCACAGAGAAAGACACTCACAGACTTAGAAAACAAACTATGCTCATCTAAAAGGAAAGGTGGGGGGAATGGATAAATTAAGATTAGTGTTACTATATGTATACAAACACATATTATATACATATCTCAAAAAGACCAACCATATAGCAAGGGAGGTCTGCGGAACCCTCAGTAACATTTTACATGGGAAGAGGATCTGTACTTGAATAGACATATATAATGTACAAACGAACCAGATGGTGTACACCTAGGACAAACAATATTCTAAGCTTTACCCCAATTTAAAAAAATTTTAAAACCAAGAAGAAATAATGAGATATAAACTTATGGGGCTTTCTTCATGCACATTCCAATGTAATTTACAAACTAGGAACACGACTTCCAGAAAGGCTCTGCTGCCCTAGTACCCAGATATTGGAATGGAGACATGCTTCCTGCTTGAGGCCACTTCCTACAACAGCAGCTTTAAACCCATTGCTAAAGGTCACTAAATATTCACCAAACTTGCAGATCGCTAAAAGACACCTGCTTTCTAAAAAAATTCTGGGGTGGAAAATCGACCAAAAATTTCAAAAGAGGGCAACCTTCCAAGAACACAATTTCAAGAGTTCTATTGTACTCCCAATTGTTTCCTTTTTTTAACAGAAAAGAAAACGGTGGAGAAAAATGATGAGTTTTACGAATTTTCAAAGACATGCAAACCCAAATTACAAAAACCTATCAGCGCACAGCAGCCAGAAGGGCCATTAGCATAAATGCTGCAAACAATAAATGCTGAAGCGATTGTGGAGAAATGCATACCGTCGATTCTAAGGGGGACGTGGTAAGAGCCACTAATGAAAACACAAAGAAGTTGCTTTGAAAAGGGTAACACGGTGCTACCAGTCAATCAATCACACACACTGCTGGGCCTATCACCTGAGAAAATGAGAATCAAAAAGTCACAGGCTGGCAATCCTGCACTCCAACAATATTTACCATAGCCAACACTTGGAAGCAATGAAAATGTCCATCAACCTATTAATGCACAAAGTAGAAGTGGTCCACGTACACAGTGGAAAATTACTCCAATAAAAAATAAAAATTAAATTTAAAAATCCAACAAAAGTAATGAGACATCAGCTTGTGTGGGTTTGTCCGGGCACACTCCACTCTAATTTATAACCGAGAAACACCACAGGCCACAAGGGCTTTTCCCTATTTACCAGGGTGGGGGACATAGAAAGGCTGCCGCCCTCTGGCAGTTACCTGCAAAAGCCTCTTTAAAGCCTGTGCTAATGGTCACTTCATAGGAACAAGTACTGCAGAACTGTAAATGAAACAGGCCCTCAAAATGTCTTGAGGGAGGTAAAGGCCAAAATATTTCAAAATGTGACACATACTTAAAGAGAACACTTTGAAGAACTAAGGGGTTATCACAGCTTGAAAAATAGAAAAGGACATGCCTTAAAGCTCAATTTCAACAGATTATGTGGCACATTCGAATTCAACCACAGAGAGGTATCAGCTCACTCTTGTCAGAATAACCATCAGCAAGAAAACTACAAACAATAAATGCTGAAGGTGTTGTGGAGAAATGCATACCCTCAACATCAAAGGGGACGTAACTTGGAAAGGGCCACGAATGAGAACAGAATGGAGGTGCCTTAAAAAGGTAAACATTGAGCTACCATATGATCCAGCAGGCCCACTCCTCGACGTATAACCTAAGAAGAGAGAATTGGAAAGACACAGGCAGGCAAATCTGCACTGCACAGTATTACAATAGCCAAGATATGGAAGTAACCAAAATGTCCACCAACAGATGGATGGACAAAGAAGAACTCCTCCATGTACAGATGGAATATTCGCTAGTGAAAAAAATGAAACAATGCTATTTGAAGCACCATAGATGAGTCTAGACGTAATCACGCCACGTGTAGTAAGTGAGAAAGCAAAAGGCACATATCCTATCATATCACTTTTAAGAGTTACTTAAAAATTGATACCAATGAAGATATTTCCACAGAGAAAGGCAATCACAGATTCATTAAAAAACTTATGGTTCACCAAATAGAAAGGGATGAGGATTGGATACATTGCCACATTGGGGTTAACAGAGATATACAAACCATGTGAAATATATAATCACCAAAGACGTACGGAAGACCAGGAGAAGACTACTCAACATTGTGTCATAACCTACATGGGAAAAGGATGCGAGGAAGAATAGATACATGTGTATGTGTGAAAGAACCACATCTTGCACACCTAGAACAAACAAACCATTGTAATCATATTTACTGGGATAAAAAATAAAAAGTAAACTACAAATATGAACAAGAAGTAATGAGACATAAACTTAAAGGGCTTTTCCCTGGCACATTCCATTCTAATTTACAACCTACAACACCACTTCCATTAAGGCTCTGTTTCCCTAGTAACCAAATATGGTAAAGGGGAAATGCTGCCACCTTGTGGCCGTTTCCTGCAAGAACAGCTTTAAACTCACAGCTAATGGTCACTTAACATTCCCAAGGACTCAGGGCTGTAAAGGACACCTGCCCTAAAAAATTGTGCTGAAGGAAGGAATGGACAAAAAAATTCAAAACAGGCAAATGTTTCAAGAAGAGAGTATGAAGAGTTAAGTTTTACTCACGTTCTTTTAAAAAAAAGGAAAATGGATAAAAGCTCAACCTCAGGGAGTGTTAGACCCATGCAATCTAATCTACAAAAAGTTTCAACTTACACCAGTTGACTTACCATCAGCAAAAAGTCAACAAACAATAAATGCTGAAGGGGATTTAGAGAACTGTGTACACTCTACCTGCTGGTGAGACGTGAAGGAGTAACAGCCAATTATGAGAACAGAAAGGAGCTGTGTTTAAAAGTAAAACTGCAGGCACCATTCAATGCAGCAGGCGCACCATTGGACCTCTCACCTGAGAAGACAAGAATCGAGAAGACACAGGCCGCAAAAGCTGCAGTGCAGCCTTATTCACAATAGCCAAGACAGTGGAGCAATCAAAATGTCCAACAACAGGTGAATGGATAAAGAAGTAGTCCATGTACACAATGGAATAATAGCCATGGAAAACAATGAACCACTGCTCTCTGAGGCACCACAAATGAGTCTGGAGATAATCACGAAACATGAGGTAAGTCGGAAAGCAAAAGACCTATATTCTATGATATCACTTATAGGCGTTATCTAATAACTGACACAAAGGAACATATTTCCACAGAGAAAGACACTCACAGACTTAGAAAACAAACTATGCTCATCTAAAAGGAAAGGTGGGGGGAATGGATAAATTAAGATTAGTGTTACTATATGTATACAAACACATATTATATCCATATCTCAAAAAGACCAACCATATAGCAAGGGAGGTCTGCGGAACCGTCAGTAACATTTTACATGGGAAGAGGATCTGTACTTGAATAGACATCTATAATGTACAAACGAACCAGATGGTGTACACCTAGGACAAACAATATTCTAAGCTTTACCCCAATTAAAAAAAAATTTTAAAACCAAGAAGAAATAATGAGACATATACTTATGGGGCTTTCTCCATGCACATTCCAATGTAATTTACAAACTAGGAACACGACTTCCAGAAAGGCTCTGCTGCCCTAGTACCCAGATATGGGAATGGAGATATGCTGCCTGCTTGAGGCCACTTTCCACAACAGCAGATTTAAACCCATTGCTAAAGGTCACTAAATATTCACCAAACTTGCAGTTCGGTAAAAGACACCTGCTTTCTAAAAAAATTCTGGAGTGGAAAATCGACCAAAAATTTCAAAAGAGGGCAACCTTCCAAGAACACAATTTCAAGAGTTCTATTGTACTCCCAATTGTTTCCTTTTTTTTTAACAGAAAAGAAAACGGTGGAGAAAAATGATGAGTTTTACGAATTTTCAAAGACATGCAAACCCAAATTACAAAAACCTATCAGCTCACAGCAGCCAGAAGGGCCATTAGCATAAATGCTGCAAACAATATATGCTGAAGCGATTGTGGAGAAATGCGTACCCTCGATTCTAAGGGGGACGTGGTAAGAGCCACTAATGAAAACACAAAGAAGGTGCTTTGAAAAGGGAAACACGGTGCTACCAGTCAATCAATCACACCCACTGCTGGGCCTATCACCTGAGAAAAAATGAGAATCGAAAAGTCACAGCCTGGCAATCCTGCACTCCAACAATATTTACCATAGCCAACACTTGGAAGCAATGAAAATGTCCATCAACCGAGGAATGCACAAAGTAGAAGTGGTCCACGTACACAGTGGAAAATTACTCCAATAAAAAATAAAAATTAAATGTAAAAATCCAACAAAAGTAAGGAGACATCAGCTTGTGTGGGTTTGTCCGGGCACACTCCACTCTAATTTATAACCGAGAAACACCACAGGCCGCAAGGGCTTTTCCCTAGTTACCAGGGTGGGGGACATAGAAAGGCTGCCGCCCTCTGGCAGTTACCTGCAAAAGCAGCTTTAAAGCCTGTGCTAATGGTCACTTCATAGGAACAAGTACTGCAGAACTGTAAATGAAACAGGCCCTCAAAATGTCTTGAGGGAGGTAAAGGCCAAAACATTTCAAAATGTGACACATACTTAAAGAGAACACTTTGAAGAACTAAGGGGTAATCACAGCTTGAAAAATAGCAAAGGACATGCCTTAAAGCTCAATTTCAACAGATTATGTGGCACATTCGAATTCAACCACAGAGAGGTATCAGCTCACACTTGTCAGAATAACCATCAGCAAGAAAACTACAAACAATAAATGCTGAAAGTGTTGTGGAGAAATGCATACCCTCAACTTCAAAGGGGACGTAACTTGGAAAGGGCCACGAATGAGAACAGAATGGAGGTGCCTTAAAAAGGTAAACATTGAGCTACTATATGATCCAGCAGGCCCACTCCTCGACGTATAACCTAAGAAGAGAGAATTGGAAAGACACAGGCAGGCAAATCTGCACTGCACAGTATTACAATAGCCAAGATATGGAAGTAACCAAAAAGTCCACCAACAGATGGAGGGACAAAGAAGAACTCCTCCATGTACAGATGGAATATTCGCTAGTGAAAAAAATGAAACAATGCCGTTTGCAGCACCATAGATGAGTCTAGACGTAATCACGCCACGTGTAGTAAGTGAGAAAGCAGAAGACACATATCCTATCATATCACTTTTAAGAGTTACTTAAAAATTGATACCAATGAAGATATTTCCACAGAGAAAGGCAATCACAGATTCATTAAAAAACTTATGGTTCACCAAATAGAAAGGGATGAGGATTGGATACATTGCCACATTGGGGTTAACAGAGATATACAAACCATGTGAAATATATAACCACCAAAGACGTACGGAAGACCAGGAGAAGACTACTCAACATTGTGTCATAACCTACATGGGAAAAGGATGCGAGGAACAATAGATACATGTATATGTGTGAAAGAACCACATCTTGCACACCTAGAACAAACAAACCATTGTAATCATATTTACTGGGATAAAAAATTAAAAAGTAAACTACAAATATGAACAAGAAGTAATGAGACATAAACTTAAAGGGCTTTTCCCTGGCACATTCCATTCTAATTTACAACCTACAACACCACTTCCATTAAGGCTCTGTTTCCCTAGTAACCAAATATGGTAAAGGGGAAATGCTGCCACCTTGTGGCCGTTTCCTGCAAGAACAGCTTTAAACTCACAGCTAATGGTCACTTAACATTCCCAAGGACTCAGGGCTGTAAAGGACACCTGCCCTAAAAAATTGTGCTGAAGGAGGGAATGGACAAAACAATTCAAAACAGGCAAATGTTTCAAGAAGAGAGTATGAAGAGTTAAGTTTTACTCACGCTCTTTTAAAAAAAAAGGAAAATGGATAAAAGCTCAACCTCAGGGAGTGTTAGACCCATGCAATCTAATCTACAAAAAGTTTCAACTTACACCAGTCGACTGAACATGAGCAAAAAGTCTACAAACAATAAATGCTGAAGGGGTTTTAGGGAACTCTGTACACTCTACCTGCTGGTGAGACGTGAAGGGGTAACAGCCAATAATGAGAACAGAAAGGAGCTGTGTTTAAAAGTAAAACTGCAGGCACCATTCAATGCAGCAGGCGCACCATTGGACCTCTCACCTGAGAAGACAAGAATCGAGAAGACACAGGCCGCAAAAGCTGCAGTGCAGCCTTATTCACAATAGCCAAGACAGTGGAGCAATCAAAATGTCCAACAACAGGTGAATGGATAAAGAAGAAGTGGTCCATGTACACAATGGAATAATAGCCATGGAAAACAATGAACCACTGCTCTCTGAGGCACCACAAATGAGTCTGGAGATAATCACGAAACATGAGGTAAGTCGGAAAGCAAAAGACCTATATTCTATGATATCACTTATAGGCGTTATCTAATAACTGACACAAAGGAACATATTTCCACAGAGAAAGACACTCACAGACTTAGAAAACAAACTATGCTCATCTAAAAGGAAAGGTGGGGGGAATGGATAAATTAAGATTAGTGTTACTATATGTATACAAACACATATTATATACATATCTCAAAAAGACCAACCATATAGCAAGGGAGGTCTGTGGAACCCTCAGTAACATTTTACATGGGAAGAGGATCTGTACTTGAATAGACATATATAATGTACAAACGAACCAGATGGTGTACACCTAGGACAAACAATATTCTAAGCTTTACTCCAATTAAAAAAAAAATTTAAAACCAAGAAGAAATAATGAGACATAAACTTATGGGGCTTTCTCCATGCACATTCCAATGTAATTTACAAACTAGGAACACGACTTCCAGAAAGGCTCTGCTGCCCTAGTACCCAGATATGGGAATGGAGATATGCTGCCTGCTTGAGGCCACTTCCCACAACAGCAGATTTAAACCCATTGCTAAAGGTCACTAAATATTCACCAAACTTGCAGTTCGCTAAAAGACACCTGCTTTCTAAAAAAATTCTGCGGTGGAAAATCGACCAAAAATTTCAAAAGAGGGCAACCTTCCAAGAACACAATTTCAAGAGTTCTATTGTACTCCCAATTGTTTCCTTTTTTTAACAGAAAAGAAAACGGTGGAGAAAAATGATGAGTTTTACGAATTTTCAAAGACATGCAAACCCAAATTACAAAAACCTATCAGCTCACAGCAGCCAGAAGGGCCATTAGCATAAATGCTGCAAACAATAAATGCTGAAGCGATTGTGGAGAAATGCATACCGTCGATTCTAAGGGGGACGTGGTAAGAGCCACTAATGAAAACACAAAGAAGTTGCTTTGAAAAGGGTAACACGGTGCTACCAGTCAATCAATCACACCCACTGCTGGGCCTATCACCTGAGAAAATGAGAATCAAAAAGTCACAGGCTGGCAATCCTGCACTCCAACAATATTTACCATAGCCAACACTTGGAAGCAATGAAAATGTCCATCAACCGAGGAATGCACAAAGTAGAAGTGGTCCACGTACACAGTGGAAAATTAGTCCAATAAAAAATAAAAATTAAAATTAAAAATCCAACAAAACTAATGAGACATCAGCTTGTGTGGGTTTGTCCGGGCACACTCCACTCTAATTTATAACCGAGAAACACCACAGGCCACAAGGGCTTTTCCCTATTTACCAGGGTGGGGGACATAGAAAGGCTGCCGCCCTCTGGCAGTTACCTGCAAAAGCAGCTTTAAAGCCTGTGCTAATGGTCACTTCATAGGAACAAGTACTGCAGAACTGTAAATGAAACAGGCCCTCAAAATGTCTTGAGGGAGGTAAAGGCCAAAATATTTCAAAATGTGACACATACTTAAAGAGAACACTTTGAAGAACTAAGGGGTAATCACAGCTTGAAAAATAGAAAAGGACATGCCTTAAAGCTCAATTTCAACCGATTATGTGGCACATTCGAATTCAACCACAGAGAGGTATCAGCTCACTCTTGTCAGAATAACCATCAGCAAGAAAACTACAAACAATAAATGCTGAAGGTGTTGTGGAGAAATGCATACCCTCAACATCAAAGGGGACGTAACTTGGAAAGGGCCACGAATGAGAACAGAATGGAGGTGCCTTAAAAAGGTAAACATTGAGCTACCATATGATCCAGCAGGCCCACTCCTCGACGTATAACCTAAGAAGAGAGAATTGGAAAGACACAGGCAGGCAAATCTGTACTGCACAGTATTACAATAGCCAAGATATGGAAGTAACCAAAATGTCCACCAACAGATGGATGGACAAAGAAGAACTCCTCCATGTACAGATGGAATATTCGCTAGTGAAAAAAATGAAACAATGCTATTTGAAGCACCATAGATGAGTCTAGACGTAATCACGCCACGTGTAGTAAGTGAGAAAGCAAAAGGCACATATCCTATCATATCACTTTTAAGAGTTACTTAAAAATTGATACCAGTGAAGATATTTCCACAGAGAAAGGCAATCACAGATTCATTAAAAAACTTATGGTTCACCAAATAGAAAGGGATGAGGATTGGATACATTGCCACATTGGGGTTAACAGAGATATACAAACCATGTGAAATATATAATCACCAAAGACGTACGGAAGACCAGGAGAAGACTACTCAACATTGTGTCATAACCTACATGGGAAAAGGATGCGAGGAAGAATAGATACATGTATATGTGTGAAAGAACCACATCTTGCACACCTAGAACAAACAAACCATTGTAATCATATTTACTGGGATAAAAAATAAAAAGTAAACTACAAATATGAACAAGAAGTAATGAGACATAAACTTAAAGGGCTTTTCCCTGGCACATTCCATTCTAATTTACAACCTACAACACCACTTCCATTAAGGCTCTGTTTCCCTAGTAACCAAATATGGTAAAGGGGAAATGCTGCCACCTTGTGGCCGTTTCCTGCAAGAACAGCTTTAAACTCACAGCTAATGGTCACTTAACATTCCCAAGGACTCAGGGCTGTAAAGGACACCTGCCCTAAAAAATTGTGCTGAAGGAGGGAATGGACAAAACAATTCAAAACAGGCAAATGTTTCAAGAAGAGAGTATGAAGAGTTAAGTTTTACTCACGCTCTTTTAAAAAAAAGGAAAATGGATAAAAGCTCAACCTCAGGGAGTGTTAGACCCATGCAATCTAATCTACAAAAAGTTTCAACTTACACCAGTTGACTTACCATCAGCAAAAAGTCAACAAACAATAAATGCTGAAGGGGTTTTAGAGAACTGTGTACACTCTACCTGCTGGTGAGACGTGAAGGAGTAACAGCCAATAATGAGAACAGAAAGGAGCTGTGTTTAAAAGTAAAACTGCAGGCACCATTCAGTGCAGCAGGCGCACCATTGGACCTCTCACCTGAGAAGACAAGAATCGAGAAGACACAGGCCACAAAAGCTGCAGTGCAGCCTTATTCACAATAGCCAAGACAGTGGAGCAATCAAAATGTCCAACAACAGGTGAATGGATAAAGAAGTGGTCCATGTACACAATGGAATAATAGCCATGGAAAACAATGAACCACTGCTCTCTGAGGCACCACAAATGAGTCTGGAGATAATCACGAAACATGAGGTAAGTCGGAAAGCAAAAGACCTATATTCTATGATATCACTTATAGGCGTTATCTAATAACTGACACAAAGGAACATATTTCCACAGAGAAAGACACTCACAGACTTAGAAAACAAACTATGCTCATCTAAAAGGAAAGGTGGGGGGAATGGATAAATTAAGATTAGTGTTACTATATGTATACAAACACATATTATATCCATATCTCAAAAAGACCAACCATATAGCAAGGGAGGTCTGCGGAACCGACAGTAACATTTTACATGGGAAGAGGATCTGTACTTGAATAGACATATATAATGTACAAACGAACCAGATTGTGTACACCTAGGACAAACAATATTCTCAGCTTTACCCCAATTAAAAACAACTTTAAAACCAAGAAGAAATAATGAGACATATACTTATGGGGCTTTCTCCATGCACATTCCAATGTAATTTACAAACTAGGAACACGACTTCCAGAAAGGCTCTGCTGCCCTAGTACCCAGATATGGGAATGGAGATATGCTGCCTGCCTGAGGCCACTTCCCACAACAGCAGCTTTAAACCCATTGCTAAAGGTCACTAAATATTCACCAAACTTGCAGTTCGCTAAAAGACACCTGCTTTCTAAAAAAATTCTGCGGTGGAAAATCGACCAAAAATTTCAAAAGAGGGCAACCTTCCAAGAACACAATTTCAAGAGTTCTATTGTACTCCCAATTGTTTCCTTTTTTTTAACAGAAAAGAAAACGGTGGAGAAAAATGATGAGTTTTACGAATTTTCAAAGACATGCAAACCCAAATTACAAAAACCTATCAGCTCACAGCAGCCAGAAGGGCCATTAGCATAAATGCTGCAAACAATATATGCTGAAGCGATTGTGGAGAAATGCGTACCCTCGATTCTAAGGGGGACGTGGTAAGAGCCACTAATGAAAACACAAAGAAAGTGCTTTGAAAAGGGAAACACGGTGCTACCAGTCAATCAATTACACCCACTGCTGGGCCTATCACCTGAGAAAATGAGAATCGAAAAGTCACAGCCTGGCAATCCTGCACTCCAACAATATTTACCATAGCCAACACTTGGAAGCAATGAAAATGTCCATCAACCGAGGAATGCACAAAGTAGAAGTGGTCCACGTACACAGTGGAAAATTACTCCAATAAAAAATAAAAATTAAATGTAAAAATCCAACAAAAGTAAGGAGACATCAGCTTGTGTGGGTTTGTCCGGGCACACTCCACTCTAATTTATAACCGAGAAACACCACAGGCCGCAAGGGCTTTTCCCTAGTTACCAGGGTGGGGGACATAGAAAGGCTGCCGCCCTCTGGCAGTTACCTGCAAAAGCAGCTTTAAAGCCTGTGCTAATGGTCACTTCATAGGAACAAGTACTGCAGAATTGTAAATGAAACAGGCCCTCAAAATGTCTTGAGGGAGGTAAAGGCCAAAACATTTCAAAATGTGACACATACTTAAAGAGAACACTTTGAAGAACTAAGGGGTAATCACAGCTTGAAAAATAGAAAAGGACATGCCTTAAAGCTCAATTTCAACAGATTATGTGGCACATTCGAATTCAACCACAGAGAGGTATCAGCTCACACTTGTCAGAATAACCATCAGCAAGAAAACTACAAACAATAAATGCTGAAAGTGTTGTGGAGAAATGCATACCCTCAACTTCAAAGGGGACGTAACTTGGAAAGGGCCACGAATGAGAACAGAATGGAGGTGCCTTAAAAAGGTAAACATTGAGCTACCATATGATCCAGCAGGCCCACTCCTCGACGTATAACCTAAGAAGAGAGAATTGGAAAGACACAGGCAGGCAAATCTGCACTGCACAGTATTACAATAGCCAAGATATGGAAGTAACCAAAAAGTCCACCAACAGATGGAGGGACAAAGAAGAACTCCTCCATGTACAGATGGAATATTCGCTAGTGAAAAAAATGAAACAATGCCGTTTGCAGCACCATAGATGAGTCTAGACGTAATCACGCCACGTGTAGTAAGTGAGAAAGCAGAAGACACATATCCTATCATATCACTTTTAAGAGTTACTTAAAAATTGATACCAATGAAGATATTTCCACAGAGAAAGGCAATCACAGATTCATTAAAAAACTTATGGTTCACCAAATAGAAAGGGATGAGGATTGGATACACTGCCACTTTGGGGTTAACAGAGATATACAAACCATGTGAAATATATAACCACCAAAGACGTACGGAAGACCAGGAGAAGACTACTCAACATTGTGTCATAACCTACATGGGAAAAGGATGCGAGGAACAATAGATACATGTATATGTGTGAAAGAACCACATCTTGCACACCTAGAACAAACAAACCATTGTAATCATATTTACTGGGATAAAAAATAAAAAGTAAACTACAAATATGAACAAGAAGTAATGAGACATAAACTTAAAGGGCTTTTCCCTGGCACATTCCATTCTAATTTACAACCTACAACACCACTTCCATTAAGGCTCTGTTTCCCTAGTAACCAAATATGGTAAAGGGGAAATGCTGCCACCTTGTGGCCGTTTCCTGCAAGAACAGCTTTAAACTCACAGCGAATGGTCACTTAACATTCCCAAGGACTCAGGGCTGTAAAGGACACCTGCCCTAAAAAATTGTGCTGAAGGAGGGAATGGACAAAACAATTCAAAACAGGCAAATGTTTCAAGAAGAGAGTATGAAGAGTTAAGTTTTACTCACGTTCTTTTAAAAAAAAGGAAAATGGATAAAAGCTCAACCTCAGGGAGTGTTAGACCCATGCAATCTAATCTACAAAAAGTTTCAACTTACACCAGTCGACTGACCATGAGCAAAAAGTCTACAAACAATAAATGCTGAAGGGGTTTTAGGGAACTGTGTATCCTCTACCTGCTGGTGAGACGTAAAGGGGTAACAGCCAATAATGAGAACAGAAAGGAGCTGTGTTTAAAAGTAAAAATGGAGGTACCATTCAATCCAGCAGGCGCACCAATGGACCTCTCACTTGAGAAGACAAGAATCGAGAAGACACAGGCCACAAAAGCTGCAGTGCAGCCTTATTCACAATAGCCAAGACAGTGAAGCAATCAAAATGTCCAACAACCAGTAAATGGATAAAGAAGAAGTGGTCCATGTACACAATGGAATAATAGCCATGGAAAACAATGAACCACTGCTCTCTGAGGCACCACAAATGAGTCTGGAGATAATCACGAAACATGAGGTAAGTCGGAAAGCAAAAGACCTATATTCTATGATATCACTTATAGGCGTTATCTAATAACTGACACAAAGGAACATATTTCCACAGAGAAAGACACTCACAGACTTAGAAAACAAACTATGCTCATCTAAAAGGAAAGGTGGGGGGAATGGATAAATTAAGATTAGTGTTACTATATGTATGCAAACACATATTATATACTTATCTCAAGAAGACCAAGCATATAACAAGGGAGGTCTGCGGAACCCTCAGTAACATTTTACATGAGAAGAGTATCTGTACTTGAATAGACATATATAATGTACAAACGAACCAGATTGTGTACACCTAGGACAAACAATATTCTAAGCTTTACCCCAATTTAAAAAAATTTTAAAACCAAGAAGAAATAATGAGACATAAACTTATGGGGCTTTCTCCATGCACATTCCAATGTAATTTACAAACTAGGAACACGACTTCCAGAAAGGCTCTGCTGCCCTAGTACCCAGATATGGGAATGGAGATATGCTGCCTGCTTGAGGCCACTTCCTACAACAGCAGCTTTAAACCCATTGCTAAAGGTCACAAAATATTCACCAAACTTGCAGTTCGGTAAAAGACACCTGCTTTCTAAAAAAATTCTGGGGTGGAAAATCGACCAAAAATTTCAAAAGAGGGCAACCTTCCAAGAACACAATTTCAAGAGTTCTATTGTACTCCCAATTGTTTCCTTCTTTTTAACAGAAAAGAAAACGGTGGAAAAAAATGATGAGTTTTACGAATTTTCAAAGACATGCAAACCCAAATTACAAAAACCTATCAGCTCACAGCAGCCAGAAGGGCCATTAGCATAAATGCTGCAAACAATAAATGCTGAAGCGATTGTGGAGAAATGCGTACCCTCGATTCTAAGGGGGACGTGGTAAGAGCCACTAATGAAAACACAAAGAAGGTGCTTTGAAAAGGGTAACACGGTGCTACCAGTCAATCAATCACACCCACTGCTGGGCCTATCACCTGAGAAAATGAGAATCGAAAAGTCTCAGGCTGGCAATCCTGCACTCCAACAATATTTACCATAGCCAACACTTGGAAGCAATGAAAATGTCCATCAACCGAGGAATGCACAAAGTAGAAGTGGTCCACGTACACAGTGGAAAATTACTCCAATAAAAAATAATAATTAAATGTAAAAATCTAACAAAAGTAAGGAGACATCAGCTTGTGTGGGTTTGTCCGGGCACACTCCACTCTAATTTATAACCGAGAAACACCACAGGCCGCAAGGGCTTTTCCCTAGTTACCAGGGTGGGGGACATAGAAAGGCTGCCGCCCTCTGGCAGTTACCTGCAAAAGCAGCTTTTAAGCCTGTGTTAATGGTCACTTCATAGGAACAAGTACTGCAGAACTGTAAATGAAACAGGCCCTCAAAATGTCTTGAGGGAGGTAAAGGCCAAAACATTTCAAAATATGACACATACTTAAAGAGAACACTTTGAAGAACTAAGGGGTAATCACAGCTTGAAAAATAGAAAAGGACATGCCTTAAAGCTCAATTTCAACAGATTATGTGGCACATTCGAATTCAACCACAGAGAGGTATCAGCTCACACTTGTCAGAATAAACATCAGCAAGAAAACTACAAACAATAAATGCTGAAGGTGTTGTGGAGAAATGCATACCCTCAACTTCAAAGGGGACGTAACTTGGAAAGGGCCACGAATGAGTACAGAATGGAGGTGCCTTAAAAAGGTAAACATTGAGCTACTATATGATCCACCAGGCCCACTCCTCGACGTATAACCTAAGAAGAGAGAATTGGAAAGACACAGGCAGGCAAATCTGCACTGCACTGTATTACAATAGCCAAGATATGGAAGTAACCAAAAAGTCCACCAACAGATGGATGGACAAAGAAGAATTCCTCCATGTACAGATGGAATATTCGCTAGTGAAAAAAATGAAACAATGCCATTTGAAGCACCATAGATGAGTCTAGACGTAATCACGCCACGTGTAGTAAGTGAGAAAACAAAAGGCACATATCCTATCATATCACTTTTAAGAGTTACTTAAAAATTGATACCAATCAAGATATTTCCACAGAGAAAGGCAATCACAGATTCATTAAAAAACTTATGGTTCACCAAATAGAAAGGGATGAGGATTGGATACATTGCCACATTGGGGTTAACAGAGATATACAAACCATGTGAAATATATAACCACCAAAGACGTACGGAAGACCAGGAGAAGACTACTCAACATTGTGTCATAACCTACATGGGAAAAGGATGCGAGGAAGAACAGATACATGTATATGTGTGAAAGAACCACATCTTGCACACCTAGAACAAACAAACCATTGTAATCATATTTACTGGGATAAAAAATAAAAAGTAAACTACAAATATGAACAAGAAGTAATGAGACATAAACTTAAAGGGCTTTTCCCTGGCACATTCCATTCTAATTTACAACCTACAACACCACTTCCATTAAGGCTCTGTTTCCCTAGTAACCAAATATGGTAAAGGGGAAATGCTGCCACCTTGTGGCCGTTTCCTGCAAGAACAGCTTTAAACTCACAGCTAATGGTCACTTAACATTCCCAAGGACTCAGGGCTGTAAAGGACACCTGCCCTAAAAAATTGTGCTGAAGGAGGGAATGGACAAAACAATTCAAAACAGGCAAATGTTTCAAGAAGAGAGTATGAAGAGTTAAGTTTTACTCCCGCTCTTTTAAAAAAAAGGAAAATGGATAAAAGCTCAACCTCAGGGAGTGTTAGACCCATGCAATCTAATCTACAAAAAGTTTCAACTTACACCAGTCGACTGACCATGAGCAAAAAGTCTACAAACAATAAATGCTGAAGGGGTTTTAGGGAACTGTGTACCCTCTACCTGCTGGTGAGACGTAAAGGGGTAACAGCCAATAATGAGAACAGAAAGGAGCTGTGTTTAAAAGTAAAAATGGAGGTACCATTCAATCCAGCAGGCGCACCAATGGACCTCTCACTTGAGAAGACAAGAATCGAGAAGACACAGGCCGCAAAAGCTGCAGTGCAGCCTTATTCACAATAGCCAAGACAGTGAAGCAATCAAAATGTCCAACAACCGGTAAATGGATAAAGAAGAAGTGGTCCATGTACACAATGGAATAATAGCCATGGAAAACAATGAACCACTGCTCTCTGAGGCACCACAAATGAGTCTGGAGATAATCACGAAACATGAGGTAAGTCGGAAAGCAAAAGACCTATATTCTATGATATCACTTATAGGCGTTATCTAATAACTGACACAAAGGAACATATTTCCACAGAGAAAGACACTCACAGACTTAGAAAACAAACTATGCTCATCTAAAAGGAAAGGTGGGGGGAATGGATAAATTAAGATTAGTGTTACTATATGTATACAAACACATATTATATACATATCTCAAAAAGACCAACCATATAGCAAGGGAGGTCTGCGGAACCCTCAGTAACATTTTACATGGGAAGAGGATCTGTACTTGAATAGACATATATAATGTACAAACGAACCAGATGGTGTACACCTAGGACAAACAATATTCTAAGCTTTACCCCAATTTAAAAAAATTTTAAAACCAAGAAGAAATAATGAGATATAAACTTATGGGGCTTTCTTCATGCACATTCCAATGTAATTTACAAACTAGGAACACGACTTCCAGAAAGGCTCTGCTGCCCTAGTACCCAGATATTGGAATGGAGACATGCTTCCTGCTTGAGGCCACTTCCTACAACAGCAGCTTTAAACCCATTGCTAAAGGTCACTAAATATTCACCAAACTTGCAGATCGCTAAAAGACACCTGCTTTCTAAAAAAATTCTGGGGTGGAAAATCGACCAAAAATTTCAAAAGAGGGCAACCTTCCAAGAACACAATTTCAAGAGTTCTATTGTACTCCCAATTGTTTCCTTTTTTTAACAGAAAAGAAAACGGTGGAGAAAAATGATGAGTTTTACGAATTTTCAAAGACATGCAAACCCAAATTACAAAAACCTATCAGCTCACAGCAGCCAGAAGGGCCATTAGCATAAATGCTGCAAACAATAAATGCTGAAGCGATTGTGGAGAAATGCATACCGTCGATTCTAAGGGGGACGTGGTAAGAGCCACTAATGAAAACACAAAGAAGTTGCTTTGAAAAGGGTAACACGGTGCTACCAGTCAATCAATCACACCCACTGCTGGGCCTATCACCTGAGAAAATGAGAATCAAAAAGTCACAGGCTGGCAATCCTGCACTCCAACAATATTTACCATAGCCAACACTTGGAAGCAATGAAAATGTCCATCAACCGATTAATGCACAAAGTAGAAGTGGTCCACGTACACAGTGGAAAATTACTCCAATAAAAAATAAAAATTAAATTTAAAAATCCAACAAAAGTAATGAGACATCAGCTTGTGTGGGTTTGTCCGGGCACACTCCACTCTAATTTATAACCGAGAAACACCACAGGCCACAAGGGCTTTTCCCTATTTACCAGGGTGGGGGACATAGAAAGGCTGCCGCCCTCTGGCAGTTACCTGCAAAAGCCTCTTTAAAGCCTGTGCTAATGGTCACTTCATAGGAACAAGTACTGCAGAACTGTGAATGAAACAGGCCCTCAAAATGTCTTGAGGGAGGTAAAGGCCAAAATATTTCAAAATGTGACACATACTTAAAGAGAACACTTTGAAGAACTAAGGGGTTATCACAGCTTGAAAAATAGAAAAGGACATGCCTTAAAGCTCAATTTCAACAGATTATGTGGCACATTCGAATTCAACCACAGAGAGGTATCAGCTCACTCTTGTCAGAATAACCATCAGCAAGAAAACTACAAACAATAAATGCTGAAGGTGTTGTGGAGAAATGCATACCCTCAACATCAAAGGGGACGTAACTTGGAAAGGGCCACGAATGAGAACAGAATGGAGGTGCCTTAAAAAGGTAAACATTGAGCTACCATATGATCCAGCAGGCCCACTCCTCGACGTATAACCTAAGAAGAGAGAATTGGAAAGACACAGGCAGGCAAATCTGCACTGCACAGTATTACAATAGCCAAGATATGGAAGTAACCAAAATGTCCACCAACAGATGGATGGACAAAGAAGAACTCCTCCATGTACAGATGGAATATTCGCTAGTGAAAAAAATGAAACAATGCTATTTGAAGCACCATAGATGAGTCTAGACGTAATCACGCCACGTGTAGTAAGTGAGAAAGCAAAAGGCACATATCCTATCATATCACTTTTAAGAGTTACTTAAAAATTGATACCAATGAAGATATTTCCACAGAGAAAGGCAATCACAGATTCATTAAAAAACTTATGGTTCACCAAATAGAAAGGGATGAGGATTGGATACATTGCCACATTGGGGTTAACAGAGATATACAAACCATGTGAAATATATAATCACCAAAGACGTACGGAAGACCAGGAGAAGACTACTCAACATTGTGTCATAACCTACATGGGAAAAGGATGCGAGGAAGAATAGATACATGTGTATGTGTGAAAGAACCACATCTTGCACACCTAGAACAAACAAACCATTGTAATCATATTTACTGGGATAAAAAATAAAAAGTAAACTACAAATATGAACAAGAAGTAATGAGACATAAACTTAAAGGGCTTTTCCCTGGCACATTCCATTCTAATTTACAACCTACAACACCACTTCCATTAAGGCTCTGTTTCCCTAGTAACCAAATATGGTAAAGGGGAAATGCTGCCACCTTGTGGCCGTTTCCTGCAAGAACAGCTTTAAACTCACAGCTAATGGTCACTTAACATTCCCAAGGACTCAGGGCTGTAAAGGACACCTGCCCTAAAAAATTGTGCTGAAGGAAGGAATGGACAAAAAAATTCAAAACAGGCAAATGTTTCAAGAAGAGAGTATGAAGAGTTAAGTTTTACTCACGTTCTTTTAAAAAAAAGGAAAATGGATAAAAGCTCAACCTCAGGGAGTGTTAGACCCATGCAATCTAATCTACAAAAAGTTTCAACTTACACCAGTTGACTTACCATCAGCAAAAAGTCAACAAACAATAAATGCTGAAGGGGTTTTAGAGAACTGTGTACACTCTACCTGCTGGTGAGACGTGAAGGAGTAACAGCCAATTATGAGAACAGAAAGGAGCTGTGTTTAAAAGTAAAACTGCAGGCACCATTCAATGCAGCAGGCGCACCATTGGACCTCTCACCTGAGAAGACAAGAATCGAGAAGACACAGGCCGCAAAAGCTGCAGTGCAGCCTTATTCACAATAGCCAAGACAGTGGAGCAATCAAAATGTCCAACAACAGGTGAATGGATAAAGAAGTAGTCCATGTACACAATGGAATAATAGCCATGGAAAACAATGAACCACTGCTCTCTGAGGCACCACAAATGAGTCTGGAGATAATCACGAAACATGAGGTAAGTCGGAAAGCAAAAGACCTATATTCTATGATATCACTTATAGGCGTTATCTAATAACTGACACAAAGGAACATATTTCCACAGAGAAAGACACTCACAGACTTAGAAAACAAACTATGCTCATCTAAAAGGAAAGGTGGGGGGAATGGATAAATTAAGATTAGTGTTACTATATGTATACAAACACATATTATATCCATATCTCAAAAAGACCAACCATATAGCAAGGGAGGTCTGCGGAACCGTCAGTAACATTTTACATGGGAAGAGGATCTGTACTTGAATAGACATCTATAATGTACAAACGAACCAGATGGTGTACACCTAGGACAAACAATATTCTAAGCTTTACCCCAATTAAAAAAAAATTTTAAAACCAAGAAGAAATAATGAGACATATACTTATGGGGCTTTCTCCATGCACATTCCAATGTAATTTACAAACTAGGAACACGACTTCCAGAAAGGCTCTGCTGCCCTAGTACCCAGATATGGGAATGGAGATATGCTGCCTGCTTGAGGCCACTTTCCACAACAGCAGATTTAAACCCATTGCTAAAGGTCACTAAATATTCACCAAACTTGCAGTTAGGTAAAAGACACCTGCTTTCTAAAAAAATTCTGGAGTGGAAAATCGACCAAAAATTTCAAAAGAGGGCAACCTTCCAAGAACACAATTTCAAGAGTTCTATTGTACTCCCAATTGTTTCCTTTTTTTTTAACAGAAAAGAAAACGGTGGAGAAAAATGATGAGTTTTACGAATTTTCAAAGACATGCAAACCCAAATTACAAAAACCTATCAGCTCACAGCAGCCAGAAGGGCCATTAGCATAAATGCTGCAAACAATATATGCTGAAGCGATTGTGGAGAAATGCGTACCCTCGATTCTAAGGGGGACGTGGTAAGAGCCACTAATGAAAACACAAAGAAGGTGCTTTGAAAAGGGAAACACGGTGCTACCAGTCAATCAATCACACACACTGCTGGGCCTATCACCTGAGAAAAAATGAGAATCGAAAAGTCACAGCCTGGCAATCCTGCACTCCAACAATATTTACCATAGCCAACACTTGGAAGCAATGAAAATGTCCATCAACCGAGGAATGCACAAAGTAGAAGTGGTCCACGTACACAGTGGAAAATTACTCCAATAAAAAATAAAAATTAAATGTAAAAATCCAACAAAAGTAAGGAGACATCAGCTTGTGTGGGTTTGTCCGGGCACACTCCACTCTAATTTATAACCGAGAAACACCACAGGCCGCAAGGGCTTTTCCCTAGTTACCAGGGTGGGGGACATAGAAAGGCTGCCGCCCTCTGGCAGTTACCTGCAAAAGCAGCTTTAAAGCCTGTGCTAATGGTCACTTCATAGGAACAAGTACTGCAGAACTGTAAATGAAACAGGCCCTCAAAATGTCTTGAGGGAGGTAAAGGCCAAAACATTTCAAAATGTGACACATACTTAAAGAGAACACTTTGAAGAACTAAGGGGTAATCACAGCTTGAA